>NC_079894.1:25307987-25407618 GCF_024868665.1 Triplophysa rosa | reverse complement strand
TATATATATATATATATAATACATATATTTTTTAATATATTATATTAATTCATTAAAAATAACAGCCTGATACGAATATCGTCACAGATATATTGTGCATCATTGTTTACTACTGTAATTGGGTGCTGTTCAGGGTGGGTTGTGGATGGGTTGCCAGAGCGTTGCTGTTGAGTTGCTATGTGGTTGCTAGGGTCACACTCCTTCATCCCTGATCAAACACAACTGCTTGTCATTTTCAAGACCTTGATGAGCTGGTTGCGGTGTTTGGTTTCAGTTAAAGGTGTTATAAGTTTATCATTCAATTCAATTCAATTCAATTTTATTTATATAGTGCTTTTAACAATGTGGATTGTTCCAAAGCAGCTTTACAGGAGAAGAACAGAAAAACACAGAAAATGTAAAACACAGTACAGTGCATGGTGTTTAAAGAACAAGCCAATAAAGCTTTTCGAATCTTGAATCTAAAGGTGAACTCTGCAGGCAGTGGTCCTCCAGGAGCAGAATTTGGACAAAAACAAGCTCATTTTGTCTTTTCTGCTCGGTCATTGTGTACGGCTGGTAGACGTTAGCCCGGGTTGTGCAAGCTCTTCTGTCTCTATCTTTGATCAACTCTCTGAAACCTGCATCACACCACTACTGAGAAGACCTGCCAGCTTCCTCAAACCTGACTTCTCTTCTACTCTCCATTTAGCTAAAATGTAAAAGCTAAACATGTCTACTCACAGGATTGTGTCTTCAAACTTATGTGTGTCATGTTTTATGATTAAATGTTAAAATATTCGTAACTATCTCAGCCTATGAAGCGGAGAAAAGTATACTGACCAATCATGGACTTTCAAAACATTGCTGTTAGAGGGCGGGACTACCTGTTTGTCTGAATTAAGGTTGCGTTTGTAAAACTTGTTGGTTTTGGTAATGCAATAGAATATTACTTCCTGTTGTGGGAACTGCAGATTTGACCACTTATGCTACAGACATCAATGATCCTCAATTATGATTTAAGAACAATCACAGAGATTTGATGACCCGAGCAACCGCACAGCAATACCCTGGCAACCATCCATAACAACAGTGTATTTTCAATGAGTGTAGTACAGGAAATCCTTACAATGTCCTTCCAAGTTTTTTTTTCCAATTTCATGACAAAGGACAGCTTTTTAACTCGAAATCAGATCAGATCAAACCCCACCGAATGAACATCATACCTGAGTCTTTAGGTTTGGGACTCACAGACGTCTGGCTGCTGTTTCTTCTGAAGGAGATGGCCTGAGAAAGACGTGTGAGAAAGAAGGAGATGAATAACAAACCACATTCTCCCAAGGCATCATGGGAATGACAGAGTAACAGCGACTCCTGCCAAAGTACAGTAAGACATGTCTCACCACACCGCCCAAAACTACAGCTCACATGTGGCTACGTGCAAGAAGTTCTCTAGAGAAAACGTTTCTCTTGAACGCTTGAGATTTGTGTTTTTAAGAGTTATTATGAGATTACGTTAAAATACAAATGTCATGTCATAGTATGAAGTAAACCTGGATCATACTTTGAGCAATGCACTCAACAGAACAATATCGACATTTAAAACTAAATGGATAAGCATAAGCTTGTTTTTTTTTCTAGATTTGTGGAAGGTTTTGTTTGTACCTTGAAGTTGCTTGGGGATCTTTCAGCAAACGGATCCGAGTTTGTGAACGGATCGTTGAACGGGACGCTCTGCTGGAACGGATCTCCTCCAAACGGATCAGCTAGAAGAAAAATGTCTATGATCTTCACATTCCATTTATAAATGTGCAACAGTATATAAATATCAAAACAATTGGTGTGAAAGTGATTTTTTGTCTTGGCACAAATGTAGTTCTTCAAAAGAACACACAAGTAAACTAGCAGAGTTTGCCCTTATGCAAGATATGAATCGATCACAACAAACATGAATCAACTGAATCAATTTTACATAAATCGATTCAGAATCAAATACAAAAAATTAGAGGACTGAGCTGTCAGTTTCTAAAAAAAAACACATACAAGTGAATCAATCAAAAGAAACATGAATCATCTGAATCAATTTCACATGAATCAGTTATCAAACTTAGGGAAACTAGGCCTGTCAGGGTCTAAAGAAGCAGCATTAAAGTGGTCCATTACATCTTTCAGTCACAGAAGCCCACCTTTACTGAAGGGGTCACTTTTGAAGGGGTCTTCACTCTGGAATGGGTCTGTGTTCAGGTTTTGAGAGGCGCTGCTGTTAAACATGGCCATCCTGGACTTAACCAGAGACGACTCCTGAAACACACACATCATTCAGTTCATGTCTGCTCTGCTCTTCTAAGAGCTGGGAAAATATTATCATTGTAATGAAAAGGAGGAGGCCGACGTGAAGCTCGTCCTCATGTCAGAGGCAACTCTCTTTCGAGGAAGAACCGAGCTGTTTGACAGTAGGCCAGTGTGTGGTGCAATTACACCAACAATAACACGAGTAAATTCACTCTAAAGTAAATGTTGTGTGGTGTTTTTTTCTTCAACCTGACTACGGAAAGCTGAGCTAAAGAAAAAGCGATCCTACGTCAGAGTGTAGAAAACAACATTCAATAACCGTGTTGAACATTTCCATCATAATCAAATAAGTTTCATGATTTCAGGTTATGATCGATATAAAAGCAACAATTGTGACATACAGGCGCAGAAAAGATTAAGAGACCATTTCAGAGACCGCTTTTCTGATTTTAAAGTCCCCGTGAACTGGAAGTTTACTTCCGTATTTTGACGCTTTTCCGAGTGAAATGGAATCTCTACTGATAAAAATGGTGGGCGTGGCTTGCATCTTTCTCTGCGATTTGATTGGATGTATAAAAACAGCCGTTGCATTTTGAAATGAAACTGGCAGCAGACTGACAGTTGAAGGGGAGGAGTTAACAGATGCTCCGCCCAAGCCGTCTAACATACGTCATTTAAGATGGATAGTCATTACAGGAAGGAAGTGCATTTTCTGATTTTAACTAAAGATTATGAGGACACACGAATTTTAAAAAGAGAATGACCCACGTTGATAAACTATTTACAATAATTTCAATATTTGATGAAAAAAAGCATTGTAATTATATTAAGTTATAATAAGTAAATCAGATATGGGAAAAGTAAACACAACTGAACTCATTAGCCTTCTCCCAAAATGTTGTGAATGTCTCCATAATTAATACACCTGGTGAGTTGATTCAGGTGTGTCATATTAGAAGCAACTGACAATAGTCTCTCCCAAACGTGGGAGCGAGGGGAGGGGAGGGTCGGCCAAGGAAATCATTTTTTTGTGCCATGAAAAGTGAGATATTTGTAATTCAAATGTAGTGAAGTACAGTAAAAAGTAAACAGAAAAAGTAATACTTAAGTAAAAATACTAAAAAAGTGTACTTAAGTACAGTTCTCAAGTAAATGTACTTCGTTACCCACCTCTGAACTAAATAAACCACCAAATCAGGGTATTTAGCCTATTATGTACTTTGCAAAGTGCAAACGCCACAAATTGGGTTTTACTAATATAATCTTTAATTTTGTCATTTAAAACACCTCTCCCTTTAACTTTAAAACTGCGCACCTCGCGCAGCATGGAGAGACACGTGTGACTTTAAAACTGCGCACCTCGCGCTGCATGAAGAGACGCATCCACGGAGAGACACGTCTGACTTTAAAACTGCGTCACTTGTGCCGCACGGAGAGACGCATCCACGGAGAGACACGTGTGACTTTAAAACTGCGTCACTCGTGCTGCACGGAGAGACACGTGTGACTTTAAAACTGCGCACCTCGCGCAGCATGGAGAGACGCATCCACGGAGAGACACGTCTGACTTTAAAACTGCGCAGCTCATGCTGCATGGAGAGGCACATCTAAAACGGTAATTTTAAAAGGGAAGAAGATGCGCTTGATTTATAACTGCGCAGCTCGCAAGTGACGTCACAGACCAGCTAATCGATAATGAAATTCATTGACAACGAATTTCATTATCGATTATTATCGATTAGTTGTTGCAGCCCTACAATAAACATGAGATAAAGATATAGAGAGTAAAGCTATGTGTGTATGTAAATGTGTATTATACACTTTCACATACACACATAGTGTGTGTATTATAAACAGAGCTGTGCACAAGACCATAATTGGATTTCATGTAAAGCTGTTTTTGTCAAATCAAACTATATCAAACAGAATGTTTCCCTTCCAACCATGGTTGCTGGTTGGTTTCCCTTCCAACCATCCGGCTCCATTGTGTTATGGGACATGGCCCTACCCCACTTTTATAGTCAATATGTCTCATGTACAGCTTCTTTGTAACAATGAAAATTGTAAAAAGCGCTATATGAATAAAGTTGAGTTGAGAGTTGAGAATGTCTTTTGTGCACAAACCCACCTTATCATCTGTACTGGAGCTTTCCTCAGCGATCAGTTGGTCTAGCTCGGCCAGACTAGTCACACCTTCGTTGAGAGCTTTGGTGCAGCGTTCGATGATTTTATTGAGTTCTTGTTGTGCCTCCTGAATCTCGCTGAGCTCGCCGCGTGTCTGCAGGAACAAGATTACAATCACGGTAAAGAGTCACATCACATGTTTTTACACCTTGTAATAAATCAAATCGCGACTTTGTATTACTAACATTGTCACACACAACAGTTAAAGTCACATTTTCCTGTATAACTATTTCGATAAAACCTCATTGTTATATGTGTGTGTAAAAGACCTGGTCCATCTCGTCCTGTGATGTTTTCAGAAGTTTGATGATGCTGTCTAGTTTGGTTTTGCCAGCATGCAGACCGCCCTCCAGCCGTTTCTCCTCCTGCTCCATACAGTAGAGGTCCATCTTCGTTCGGTTCACCTCCTTCTCCTGCATCTGCACATCAGACTCCTGAGATGAGATCTGAGCCTGCAGAGATGAGATCTACACAAGCAGAGCGAAGTCTGATCAACGCAACTCTTTTTTTTTTCGGTTCCTTCACTGCAAAAGCTAAATGAATGTATTAACATTGTATCCCCCATCAATCTAACCTTGGCATTTTCCTCTTGCCATTTGCTCTTGGTCTCGTCTAGTGTGCTCTCCAGTTTGGATCTCTGCTGTTTCATGTCATGGAGTCGATCCTGAGCGTCTCGCTTCTGGTGCTCCATATCCTGAATGCCGACGTTCTCACGCTCCAGTTCTCTCTGCACCTCCTGTTCATGACATTCACAACACAATTCTACAGGTTACCATACATTTAAGTGACAATAAAATGAAACACATTTAGTTCATAATATGACCTCGGAAGAATGAAAATTTACACACAAGAAAAACCTTTATGATACTTTTATGGCGGAGGTTAACAGCCTGGTGTCGCTATGTGCTGTTAAAAATCTTTTAAGGTTTAAGCACTTGACTCAGGGTGACTTGTCGGTTCATTTTGTGTTCACTGACTACCAGCCTCACCTGGACTTCACTGTTCTTCTGTCGCAGACCATCCTCCTTCTGCCTTATTTCAGCCTCTAAAGTGCGTTTTTCACTTTGATAAAACAGAAAAAACACAAATTGATGCTAGCAATCAAATTCATCTTTCATTTTGTATTTTGTCTTTCATTTGGTCAATAAACCACATTTAAAATACAATTGTAGGCAGGCAGAGAGAAGGTTTGGGGTCTCATTGTGCCTCTTTAAATATAGGTGCTGAATAGTTTTCAATATTACAATATGTGCAAATAAACACAATATCATCATCCTGGTTTTTAATATCACGGTTATTGTCAATACCAGCATATCGTGACACCCCTAGTGCAGAGTATAATGATAACACAAAGCTCAATCTATTTCATAAAACAGTCTCTCGCTTACCTTTGCAGCTGTGAGATCTGCTTGCCGATGTCATCGAGATCCTTGATTCCTGTCAGCTCAACCAAGCCAGCAGAAGAGCCGCTGTCCTGGAAAAACATCATGTTATGAAAGAGAATGTTCAAGCCAGACATCTAGATATAATTGTGTAATATCTCTTCTTGAACACTAGATGGCGAATTCACTGGCTGGCAAAATGAAATCAAACTTGATCCTATTTAACACACTTTCCTGCTGTTAATGTGCATGATTCACCAAGACACATTTCAGACATTACATAAGAACATAACATCAAAAACATTCTCTAGCTCCGACAAAACTTATTTATTTTATCCCAAGGTAATCAGGTCCTGCTTTACATTATCCCCACTAAATAAGACTTTTTAATTTACATTACATTTGGCAGACGCTTTTATCCAAATCGACCTACATTGCATTATACTATACATTAGTTTCTAAGTGTGTGCAATCCCTGGGATTGAACGCATGACCTTGGCGTTGCTAGCGCCATGCCCTAACCACTGAGCTACAGGAAAGCCAACTTTCAGGATAGTTCACCCAAAATGACAATTCTGTCATCACGTATTCACCCTCATGTCATTTAAAACCTGTATATTCATAATCTCTTTCTTTGGTGAAAAACTAGGATATTTCCTGCTAGCTCAGTGGTTAAAGCATGGCGCTAGCAACGCCAAGGTCATGGGTTCGATCAAAGGGATCGCACACATTCAAAAAGAAATGTATAGTACAATGCAATGTAAGTCGCTTTGGATAAAAGCGTCTGCCAAATGCATAAATGTAAATGTCTTTAAATGTGTTGTGAACAACGATTCATGTTTGCAGTTGTGCTGAAATGCAACCAGAAGTCAATACAGATTTTCTTTAAAGAATGATTTCTTGAAAGTCATTTTATAGCATTATATGTAGAAACTCAATTAACGCAGACACAGGTGGCGTCTGAGTCACCTACCCTGTTCAAACTGGTAAACGGAGCCAATTCAGATCCAGATGATTTGAATCCAGACAGAACCTGAAGCAGACCAGAAAATGGAGAGGAAACAGTTTAAGGAGAAATATCTGATAAACAGAAGCGAGTGTTTGCAGTACTGACAGTGACGAATTATAAAGTTTCAACTGAGCTCATTGCTTCTGACATCCTGTGTGCGCCTGCTACACACATCCAGCCATCCAATCACATGTGATCACGTGAAAGACTGACATTTCTTCAATGAGAATTATCTGATGCGTGTGCGTTCATATTTCAGCGTGTTGTTTACTCACAGGTGTGCTGGCAGTTCCTCTCTCTGAAGGTGGGATCATGTCAGGGGTCAGACTCCGAGGAGGATCCACTCCTTTCACCTTCTCATGAATGAGAAACATAGCTAGGCAGAACTGCTCTTTAGTGAGTTTGCCTGCGCTCTTAGTGTCAGCCAGAGACCTGCACGTAAACAACAACAGGCCACATAATGCTTCCACCTGTGTGAACTGCGCGAAAACGCTCTCAACAGACCGCCGTCTCACCATATGTGTGCCAGGACGCTCTGTGGCAGGCCAGAGTTAATGAAGATGTCCTTCACCTCACCTCCTCCAACCAGACCATCAAAGTCAGAGTCTGCCAAGTCAAAGATCTCCTCATATTGATCTCTGTCATCCGCCGGCACCACCCAGTGCTCAGAGGAGGCCTGCAAAACACACAATGGGAATGATATACATAAGAGTTCATATTTTTTGTTTTATGCACAATTCTTAGATAAATTATATTTGCCAAAAAGTGGAGCATATCACAATTCTTTATAATGGATGTTTATTTTAATTTAAGTTGGCAATATCACTAGATCATAAACGCTATGGTTGTATTATGAAATCCTACTCATTTATTAACCTGCCAGATATACACTAACGTGTTAGCCTACTCTTATCTCAGGCCTATTTTTGGGTGATTCTCACGAAATCTTGCTTTCAAGATGTCAAATGTGATTTTCTTAAAAACACTTGTATCAACAAATTCCCTCTATATTCATTTTAAACAAGATATGACATGTTTAAAGGCATTAATTTCAAACCTTTTACTGACAGTTTAACACCATTTTTTTTTTTTTTTTTACAAAAAACGGCTTTAAAAATTCTCATTACCGTAACCATTTAAAATGGTCAATCACATGTTTTGCTAAAAACAAGCGAAGCCGTGATGCCTAAGCTAGTTTTTATTTAGGGATGCACCGAAACGAAAATTCTTGGCCGAAGCTGAACATGATGTGAAACACTTGGCCAAAGGCCAAATAATACCAAACACCGAACATGGTTTTTTGCATTTCTTCTATTTATTAAGCCATTTTTTTCACTATTGCACAAACTGAATAGTCAAAATGTGCTTTTTATAATTTGTCTTGCTTTTCAATAAAATACAATACAACTTGATATAAAATTGAGCAAAACAAAGTAAATTCAAACAAAAAATTTAGCCCTCTCCCTTCATGAATAGCCTATATTAATTAGGCTTATAACTGACTGCTAAAAGAATGTAATGTAAGTTACTCTGTACCCCTACAACAAAACACTTCATTAAAAAGTGTCATTCCACATTAGGCCTATAAACTAAAAATACAAATAAACTAAAACTGTTGGATTATTATAGGCTACATTGCAAAATGATTTGAGAAAAAAAACATCCAATGCAAGCAATTCTGACTGATGCTGACGTATGGGATTCCTTTTGTGCCAATAAAAATGAACGCAAACTTTTAAAAAACGAACAAAAATATACATTGAGAAAGAAAAAAACACTTTGATAATGAAAACAATAAACTCAATTGCAAGAATGTGACATTAAATAAACTGCTATTTTTCTTAACAATTTTCTAAGTTTCGTTTTTGCAAATAATAGTTTTGAATTCGCTGCTAGATTTTTCATTTGCGCTTTCCGAGTTTTCGTTTATGCTTCTCATTTTTTCGTTCACCTTTCTGGCACAAACTCACGTGTGCGCGGGACTTATGGCCACTTTACTCTCATTGGTTAGTGAGATTTGGATTGACAGCTCCCTGACCAGGAAGTCGATACTGAAGACAGTGCAGCGGATTAGAGAGCAATCTGCTTGCGGTTTTCTGTATTGTATTGTTTTAGTGTTTGTACTTAAATTACTTTATTATTTTGTTAGTATATTAGCAGGGTTGCCAACTTTCACGCACTTAAAAGTAGGACACGCTTCCACGCTCTATCACGCCATAACAACAAGCCAACGTCGCGTAAAGACAGGATAGATTCACATGCAACTTTACGTGGGTTTAGAGGCCGTCAGCAGTCTATAATTTATCATTACAATGATATCAGGAAAACGAGATGCCTAGTGAGTTTTGAGGAGATATAAAATAAAGTGTTATGCTTCCTGTTCATATTTCTAATTTATAGATTATAATCGTGGTGGCATTTTATGTATTGTTTCTATGTTTAAATGTTTGTTTATAGTTTAAGAAGTCTCTCTTCTGCTTTTCTTTAACCTGTTTTATGTAGGTGTTGTAAATACATAATGAAATTGTTGTTTGCAAGAGACAGACTAAATGAATAAAACATTCTAAAGGCCTCCCTAATTGTGTCACCTTATGAATTTGTTTTGTTGAAGCGTTTAAAAAACATAAATGTCATTTGAATGTATTGGTAGTGTTTTATGAGGTGTACTTTCTGTGATTGTAAAGAAAGGGGTATAATACTCTACATTCACCATGAGTTTAAAAAGAAAGATACAGTACTTGACTTATAAATGGACTTAATTCTTTAAAAGGAGACTGTTTGCAAGAGCGACATCGTCATCCTCCTCCTCAGCTGGACACAAGTCACCCTCAGGTACATGTATGTAACCGAGATAATAAAATCGCTAAAAGTTTCTCTGTACAGTAACTATGCAGCAATGTTTTCATTTAGCACGTTAATTTCTCACAACCCAATAATCTGTAACGTGTCTTTATTGGGTGTTATAATGCAAGTTCGTTCCTTTTTAAGAAAATAATCTTAATAGTCCATAAAATAATACCTGACAAAAAATATAAAGCACACAATGAACGCACTTAGTAAAGACATAATTGCTACTGTACAGGAATAAAACTTTTAGTGATTTTCTTTAAATGAATGTAATTCAGATAATATCTGAGGCTGAGGAGGACGATGATGAGGAAGACGCTTGGATCCACACCGCGCATGACTTACCAACTTCAAATACCAATTACTAATATACTAGCTAAATAAGAAAGTAGTTTTAAGTACAAACAATAAAGATAACAGTATGCAGATCGTTCTCTAAAAGATTTGTTGCACTGTACTGTCTTCAGTATCGACTTCCTTGTCAGGGAGCTATCAATCAAAAACTCACTTGCCAATCAGTGTAAAGCAGCCATAAATCCCGCCCACACGTGAGATTTGTGCCAGAAAGGCGAACGAAAAATTGAGCAGTGTAAACGAAAACTCGAAAAGCACAAATGAAAAATCTAGCAGCGAATTCAAAACTATTATTTGCAAAAACGAAACTTAGAAAATTGTTAAGAAAAATAGCAGTTTATTTGAAAATCATGTCACATTCTGCCAATTGAGTTTATTGTTTTCATTATCAAAGTGTTGTTTTTTTTCTTTCTCATTGTATAGTTTTGTTCGTTTTTTTTAAGTTTGCGTTCATTTTTATTGGCACAAAAGGAATCCCATACTGACTGACAACCATTTCAGTTCACGTCTCTCACTACGCTTGCAGTATTCGACCAATCACTATGCACTGGTTAACTGGCCAATCATAGCACACCTCACTTTTCAGAGCGATGAGCTTTGTAAAAAATCTGTGCGTTTCAGAGAGGCGGGGCAAAGAGGAGATACAAACATGTTGAAAATACAGCGTTTTTGATTGTTAAATCAATTGTATACACATTACATTACATCTAAAACAAACGGTAATATTAGTTTTAGCCGTGTCATGTGACCCCTTAAATTACAACATATAATGCACTCAGACAAATCGGGACGCGTTACGGTTATGAGAATTTCAGCAGAAAAAAGCAATAAAAATTATGTTTTGTCCAAGTTAGAAAACAAAATTATCTTTATTCTGATATTTTTTGTTACCGAATTGTATGTTTTATAATTCAAATCTTTACTGCCATGATGTTTCAGTGGTTTTGTGAGAATCACCCTTTTAGAGCCACAGAAACAGCACTATCAACAATCCCTCCTTTAAAATCAGCTCACGTAGGAAACTCAAATACACACAATGTGTTAAACGCTAAGAAAGAGGCACTGACTGCAGTCACAATGGCGTCAGTGGCTCAAAGGAATGCGGTTAGACCTGTATCGTGACTTTAACATCAAGACGTACAAGTTTGACAACACAAGTGTGACGGCTCTTCACCTGTGTGTGCGTTTGCGGCTGCAGGGGTGGTGTTGGGGTGGAGCTCTTGAATGAGTTTGATGGAGAGAGATTGATGAGCGGATTGATGGCGAGGGTCGGCACGGGCCGCAGGCTCTCCTTCAGGAGGAACGGACTGGAGGGAAGAACAGGAACCGATCCCGGGAGGGCGCCCGAAATCTTTTTCCGTTTGGATGGAGGGATTAGGGATGGAGGGAGGGCGGATGGCACAGGCTCCTTCTCTCTGGCTGCATATACCAGGCGCATCACCTGCGGAGGACAGCAAATGATGCGAGATCGTTTTGGCAACATGTCAAAAATTGTGTCACTTGAGCTCAACTTGCTCATATAATCAGAGAGATTGCGATGCTCACCACAGCAAACTCATCTTTATCCAAGTGTCCATCTCTGTCAATATCACTGAGATCCCAAATCTATAACAAAGAAATAAAAAGCGACATGTACTTTCCATTTACTTCATCTAAGGAAGTTATTACTACTAAATACAACACTTAAAAGGTATATTTACCCTTCCAAGCACATCGAGAGGCAGGTTTGAGTTCATGAGAACCGGTTTAACTTTATCACCCGACAGCAGCCCACCAACCGGAGAGAGGCTTTCAAATATCCCATCATACTTTGCTTTATCTTCCAGCTAGGGGATAAAGACAATTTGAGGTTATTTGAACCCATTTTCCATGCAATATCTCATTTTGGATTGTTTTACTCCAGTAATTTTGTACCTTTACTGCCCAGCTGGAGTCACCAGCAGATGTTGTGGTGTTTAGAGAAGGACTGCCAGCATCTCTCTAAAAAAAACACCATATCCTTGTACGTTCACATAACATTTACATGAATCACTCATATTCAAAGTGACTTGCCTATGCGGAACAATGCAGCACTAACGCTAAACTGTCTATGTGTAAACAAGAGCGTTACGGCATTCAGGTGGCTGACAGTGATTTAATATGTGACACGCAGGTGTATCTTTACAACGCTTTTTATATAAAATTCATAAATTGTTGATACTCACAAATGTAGGAACAGGTGATGAGACGTTTCTGTTCAAACTGTTCAGATTGACCTCACTTCCACCTTGAGCTGCCGCCACCAGCCTCAAAGCATTGAAGAAACCCTTTCATGGTGAAATTCAGTACATTTTAGATTTAGATTAGTAGATTTCAAAACTAAAATCTTTGTGCATTTAGGGGCGGTTTCCCGGACAGGGATAATCTTAAACCAGGACTAGGCCTTAGTTTAATTAGAAAATGTAAGTAGTTTTAACAAACATGCCTTACTGAAAACATGACTTGTGTGCATTTTGAGACAACACAAAGGCACTGATGTATTTTAAGATATGTTAGTACAAGTTGTTTTCAGTTTGGACAGCTCTTGTAGTTTATTTATTTTAGTCTAGGACTAGTCTAATCCCTGTCCGAGAAACCACCCCTTAGTGTTTAAAGTGTATCAGGCTTCTGTAATGAGGTCACTGTATTACTCTGCTTGTCTTTCATTCACGTTCAATTTTATCGAACACAACCGTGGACCTGTGCCAACGTTTGCTCAGGGTTTAATCTTACAAATAAATGAAGAGCTGATATGAAATATCAATAGAACAAGTGAAAGATCACAATGGAAGAGTATTTCATTGCATGACCCCATTCAATTCAGATCTGTTTTATGCAGTGCGTTTTTCACAAAGCAGCTTTACAGAAAATCAATTCATGGCAATGTTTTAAAATCTAAAGGTCCTCATTGTGCAGTTCCATTTACAACTATTAAAAATCACGCTTTGTGTGTAAAAAACCAACAAGTAACTGAACTGAACATTGAAAAAAAACACTATATAAGCTATTCGTTGATGAGAAAAGCATGAGAAAAGGATCTTGGGTAAAACCCGGCTCGGCCAGAGGAGAGTCCATCTTTACAGTGTGAAATTAAGCAACAAACTGTGTGAAATATGATAAGAAGCAACAGTATTTACCCGTTTATCAAGGTAACCTTTTCTCTCTGGATCTGATAAGTCCCAAATCTGTAAAGAGTGAAAAAAGTAGGAAATGAGTTTCTATATTTACAGCACTGAACCTCGAAATAAGAGGCAATGGTTTTGTCCTGACTCCCACCTGACCAAGCGTGCTGTCTGAAAGTCCTGATTTCTTCAAGAACTGAGCGGCCTCCGCAGCGTCAACCTTCCCTGTGTTTCCAGGATCAACCTGCATCACACAGAACAACCCGTCAAACTTAAAAGAGATCTACTACCAAATACTGCTAATGATGGAAAGCACTTGGCCAAAATTAAGAGTTTTAAGAGTTAATTAAAAACTCTCTTAGCATTTCCCAGAAGTCGAACTCTAAATATAATTCTTTTGAAGTCATGGTTCTTCATGTTTCAACACCTAATACTAAAGATAAAACACTTTTTTAATTGATTCTAGCTATTGTATATAGGCCTCCAGGGCACCACACAGATTTTATTAAAGAATTTGGTGGGTTCTTATCAGAACTAGTACTGGCCGCAGATAGACTCCTTGTCGTTGGTGACTTTAACATCCACGTAGATAACGTTACAGATGCCTTAGGAATGGCTTTCAAAGACACTCTTAACTCCATGGGCATTAGTCAACATGTGTCAGGACCCACTCACCTTCGTAATCATACTTTAGATTTAATACTGTCTTACGGTATAAATGTGGACGACGTTAAAATCCTTCAGCAGAGTGAAGACATTTCGGATCATTATCTGGTATTATGTTTGCTTCACTGGCCTACGGCTGCAAATAAAACTCATTGTTACAAATATGGTAGAACAATAACTTCAACTACCAAAGATGCGTTTCTCGATAATCTGCCCGAATTGTCTCAAATCATGAGAAATAACGTTGAAGATCTTGACATTACCACTGAAAATTTTAATTCCACCTTCTCGGTAACGCTAGACAAAGTTGCTCCACTACGTTTAAAGAAGATTAAAAATGGCAGCCCCACACCGTGGTATAATGAACACACTCAGGCTCTAAAGAAAGCGGCCCGAAAAATGGAGCGCAACTTTAAGAAAACTAAATTAGAGGTATTTCGTACAGCATGGAAGGATAGTATTCGAAAATACAGGAAAGCCCTAAAAACTTCTAGATCCGCCTACTTTTCATCACTAATAGAAGAAAACCAGCACAACCCTAGGTTTTTATTTAACACGGTGGCTAAATTAACAAAAAATAAATCGTCAGTGACTTCTGATCCTGTATATCAGCATAGCAGTGATGAATTTATGAACTACTTCACATATAAAATCCAAGATATTAGAGAAAAAATTATAACAATGCAATCAGAAGTGAAACCCGCTGAACAAACTAACTACAGCGCCCTTAAGGAGAAAATGCAATTATTTTATACCGTAGATCAAGATGAGCTGTCTAAAATTATTAGATCATCTAAATCAACAACATGCATACTAGACCCTATACCTACAAATCTACTGAAAGAGATGCTCCCAGAAATTATAGATCCTCTTCTTGGTATTATTAACTCATCTCTGACATTAGGACATGTGCCTAAAGCATATAAGGTGGCTGTTATAAGGCCCCTTGTCAAAAAACCCCAACTCGACCCTAGAGAACTAAGGAACTACAGGCCTATATCGAATCTACCTTTCATATCTAAAGTTCTGGAAAAAGTAGTTTCAACTCAATTATGCTCCTTCCTCCAAAGGAATGACATCAATGAAGAATTCCAGTCTGGATTTAGAGCATGTCACAGTACAGAGACTGCTTTGATCAGAGTTACAAATGATCTGCTATTGGCGTCTGACCGAGGTTGTATCTCGTTATTGGTGCTGCTAGACCTTAGTGCTGCATTCGATACCATTGACCACAGCACACTCCTACATAGACTCGAAAATTATGTCGGCATTAAGGGAATAGCTTTGAAATGGTTTAAATCTTATTTATCCGACCGTTTTCAATTTGTAGCAATAAACAATGAGGTGTCACGCAAATCGCAAGTCCAGTACGGTGTACCACAGGGCTCAGTCTTAGGGCCTCTGCTCTTCGCATTATACATGCTACCTCTAGGAGATATAATAAAGCGACACGGAGTTAGCTTTCACTGTTATGCTGATGATACTCAACTTTATATTTCCTCGAAGCCTCATGAAACACAGCAGTTCCATCGAATAATGGAATGCATAGTCGATATAAAAAACTGGATGAGTAACAACTTTTTATTACTGAACTCGGACAAAACGGAAGTGTTACTTATTGGACCGAAAACTGCTATAAGTAACAACCAAGAATACTGTTTAACTATTGACGGATGTTCCATAAAACCCTCGTCGTCAGCAAAGAATCTTGGCGTTCTATTCGATAGTAATCTGTCATTTGAGAGCCACGTCGCCAACACCTGTAAAATTGCGTTTTTCCATTTTAAGAATATATCTAAACTACGTCATATGCTGTCAATCTCAGATGCAGAGAAGTTAATTCATGCATTCATGACATCAAGACTAGATTACTGTAATGCACTGTTAGGTGGTTGCCCTGCAGGCTTATTACAAAAACTCCAATTGGTCCAAAACGCGGCAGCTCGAGTTCTTACACGTACAAAAAAGTATGAACATATTAGCCCGGTTCTGTCAACCTTGCACTGGTTACCTATAAAGCATCGCGTTAACTTTAAAATCTTGCTTATTACCTATAAAGCCTTACATGGTTTAGCTCCTCAGTACTTGAATGAACTCCTTTTGTATTACAGTCCTTCACGTGCATTACGCTCTCAGGCGTCCTGTCAGTTGGTAATACCTAGAATTTCAAAATCAAGTGCAGGTGGTAGATCCTTTTCCTATCTAGCGCCTAAACTTTGGAATAGTCTTCCCTGCACTGTCCGGGAGGCAGACACACTCTGTCAGTTTAAATCTAGACTAAAGACGCATCTTTTTAATCTTGCATACACTACTCTTCCATAATATAAATCTTCAGAGGGTTTAGGCTGCATTAGTTAGATCAACCGGAACCAAAAACACAACTGATGTACTTGTTGCATCAAAGAGTACAGAACAGTACTCTACTCTCAGCCAGTCTTGTCTCATTGTTCCAAGGTTACCACAGCGAGCAGGATGCAGTTCATGGCCTGACCTGATGGTAGAGCGGAGAATGGGAAGTGGGGACCTGACAAGAGCTGAGATGATAGAGCTGGATAAAGAAGGACGCGGTCTCTTGACATGTCTTCACCACAAAACTTCAAATGCTATTAGATTATTAATGATAATCTTAAACTATAATTTATTTTATTATTAAGTTTATTTATTTTATTTAGCCTTGTTGTGCAAGTTCTCTGGAGCTTGTGCAGAGGCAGCAGCTTTTGCCAGAGGGGAACTGGAATCCCCTGGTTGGGCCTGGGTTCTCCTGAGGTTTTTTTTCTCGATTAGAGTTTTGGGTTCCTCGCCACCGTTTGCATACTGTTTTTGCACTATCTGCCTGACCGGGGGGGCTGCTTTAGAATCTTAAAGTTTTACTTAATTAATATTGCATATAGGAATTTATAGTCTGCTATATTTGACCTGTGCTTCTCTCTCCTTTATCCTAAATGTGTGCTCTCACTGAGCGTGTGTGTGTGTGCGTACTTGTCTGTGTACGTACGTGTGTGTGTGTGTGTGTGTGTGTGTGTGTGTGTTGTGTGTGTGTGCGTGCGCATCTGTGTGTGTGTGTGTCTCTGTGTCTGTGTGTGTTGGTGCGTGTGCGTGTTGTGTGTGTGGAGTGTTTTGTGTGTGGGTGTGTCTGTCTTCTGTGTTTTCAACCTTTTCTTGTTTTTGCAGGTACAACTTTGATTGTTTTGCTTGTAGTCAATGTGTCTCATGTGCAGCTGCTTTGTAACAATGAAAATTGTAAAAGCGCTATATAAATAAAGTTGAGTTGAGTTGAGTTAAGAGACACTTGTGACTTTAATTAGCATCTCTACATGTAAACATTGTATCTTTTTTGTTAATTTGAACACATCCAATTTTCAGTTTTTATTTGGAATTTGGCAGAACAGAATAAGACAAAAATGAATATTTTACACACAGAGTGATCTGATATGTTTTTTGGAGGGATCTGTTTTTTTATATGATATACAGTATGTATATGATCAGTGACAGCATGGGTCTAACATAGGCCAACATTTATAGCAGAATTCTTCAAGGTTTTTTGAGTCAAATAGTAGTATTTAAGCTTGTTTGTTAAAGTGACTTTACCTGTCTGTAGAAGTTCTCATATGAAGCATTTCCACTTGGTAACTGCATAAACAAATTAAAGTTCATTAGAGAAAGATGAATATGACCAACCTGCACTGTCAATAACAATGTGTATAAGAACATATGAAACCATTATATTTCACCTAAAGAAAATGGCATTATTTGATACATACAGACAGTTAGGTACATTTTTCAGAATTCTGTTGCACTTATGAAAATTCTCTTAATTACTACAAATACACAGTTAACGCAGTGCACATTGTGGCAAAGCAGCTTTATTGATGACATTAAAACACAAAACCTAATACGGAAAAAAAAGAAAATTAAAACCATTCAAATAATGAAAGAAACGTAAAAAACACGTGACAAATATGACATGTAAACATTTGTCAAGCAACTTTATTTGTTATTTTCCACTGTGATTATGACAACATTAGATTATTTATTAAAATCAGTATAAACGCAAAGCTGTTAAATCAATAGTCTCATGACTTTTTATACTTCACTACATAAATAATATGACTGTGAGGGAGGAGAGGGCTGGGGACAGGAATGACGTCACACGATGAAAACACTCATGTTAGTGAAACTGTAAACAATTCGACTGACTGCAAAATAAATAAAATACAGTCAGGTTTATTTATTTTATTAATGAACTCCTGCTAAAGTATTATTACATGCCGATAAATATATGGCTGTGCAGGAACAGCTGTCATTGAGAGACGAAAAGTTAGAAAACTGAAACCTAGACAAAGGCAAATCCGCCAGTATACAGTAACTGAACACATGCAAATGTATAACGGGACGAAAATGCAAATAAACTGCAAGCATTCGCTTAAACCAGTAAACATTACGTTAGCTTGCTCCCGTCCGACAAGAAAAGTCACCCGATAACTCGTCATGGGCTGTTTTTACATCTTAACACAAATGAATGGCATCTGCTGTAGCCAGCGTTCATAAGTTAGACATTTCCGATGAAAAGCATTTCGTATTTGAACAAAAAGTGAACTTTTAAAGGTTTTACCTGACTAAGAGGCGTGAGCGCCGCCATATTTCCTCTTTCACGAGGACGCGCGCAGAACTGTTTCTCATGAGAGCGCGCACCGCCAAAGTAAAATCCTCTTTGAAACAATTATTTCACGTAGTTACAAATGATTATGTCGGTATTTTAGCAAATTTCAACAACTTTAACAGTTTATTATGGCGGTTTGTTTTTCTGAATCAAAATTAACTGATTGACCTGTGCATAAAACAATGAAAAATGGGGCAAAATATCGAACTGTACACATTGGTATAAATTGCAAAATAATCCATTAAAAATGTTTCTTTATTGTTATGCAAAATATATAGAAGACATCTAAACACCTTAACACAATTTACACATAGCAATAAACATTAACAATACAGAAATTAGAAGTTCTGCCCAAATTCTTAATATTCAAGTAAGAAAACGCAATACAATGTGCTTTAAAATGTCTCCATCTTGTGGCGTAAATGCAGAACATGCCAGATGTTCTATAAGCAAAATAATAATATTTAGAAGAAACCAAGAGACATGTTAATCGAGTTTGTTACATCCTTTAAAGGGATAGTTTATCCAAAAATGAAAATTCTGTCATCATTTACTCAGTAACCAAACAGATTTCATCTCCCAGTTACTGCCATAGTAGGGAAAATAAATACTATGGGAGTCAATGCTGGATGAGATCTGTTTGGTTACTCACATTCTTCCAAATATCTTCCTTTGTGTTTAGCAGAACATTAAAGAAATTTATACAGGTTTGGAACAATCTGAGTGTGGGTAAATAATGACAGAATTTTCACGTTTGGGTGAACTATCTCTTAACCGGAGTATGAGATTTTTAGGTGCCAATGACAGAAAATCAGAAGCATCTTAAAACAATTCAAAAATTGCATTAAGAATTAGAATAAGAAAAATGTCAGTATTGCTCTCAGGGGCATAAATGTTACGTATCAAGTTAGTTTTCAAAACAAGTAGTTTTGCGTTTTATTTCTGTGTAACTACAACAAGGGTTCTGTAGTGTTAAAGAAAGGTGTATTCAAACTCGGGAAACGTTGTATTTACAATAAATTTAATTATTAAAACTTTGGCATTAATTACAACTCTTGACATGTAAAAAGGCAGTTTAATGTCACTAAACAGGATTTGCAGTTCTACTCCAATATGAACATTTTGAGATCACAGTGTGTAGGCAACTAGATTTCTATTATGCTGGTCTTAATTTCTAAAAATGTCTTGCCACTTCCCTTATTTAGAACTCACTGACTCTCAAGTAAAAAAAGTTTAAATCATGTTTTTTAAATCCAGAAAATCTCAATTCGCTGAATTCATAATGTTGCTGCCCAGAGCATTTGCAATGTAAAAGAAAAATGACATTTCTAATGTAATAAATACAGCTGGAAAATAAAAGGAATCGTACTAATATTGTTTATATCCTGTGTTAACAGACAACAATAAGAAAACCTCAGTGCCAAAGGGACATTATGTAATTATCAATTACATCAACATTCCGGAAACAAACAAGCATTGGGCCCGGTTTATGGGATACATCCACAATGAATTTCTGTGTATATCATTCAATAAACAAGTAAAAAAACATTTAAATGCAGTTGATTGTCACATTTTTGTAGCAACCCTGCAGGTTGTCAATTGTGTAAAAGTTAGCACAGTAACCTTGTTTGAAAGCACAAATGTAAACATCTTTAGTAATCAAGATTAGTTCCTTTAGTCCAGCTCAACACAACTAAGACTATCAAACAATGCACATGTAAATGTGCAAAAAGATTGTGTATACATGAGCATACATCCCTACCTTTCAAAATCATCTACATCATAACAGTGAGTTTATTAAAATAAAATATTTGACTGGCTTTGTAAGGGGCAAAAAAATCTGTAAATCAAAATAACAACGAAATTAAATTCTGGGTCGAGAACTGCCTTTTTGTCCCTGTTTGACATCAGGATGCAGGAGCGGGTCGTCTCCAAAGACGTCACATTCAGAATGAATGCGCTGCATGTTTCCATGGCAACCACAGTAATCTACTTCCTGCTTTAGAGTTCATCTTTAGGAAGGGCCTCCTCATCTCCCTCGTCCTCTTCTGGAAGCTCATCGGTCTCATCGTCGTCCTCCTCTTCCTCCTCTCCTTCATCTTCATCCTCAGCTTCTGTGCTCTGCTCCTTGTTTTTCTCCTCATCCTCCTTTCTTTTCTTCTCATCCTGTTCTTCCTTCATCTTCTTCTCAGGACCCTGCAGGAGATTATTATTCACAGCATCAGGATCCAAAGTGACACTACACATGCAGTACCTTGATCACACAACTCAGATTTTGGCGAGCTGACTATGTAGGGAACGTTCAATGCATTATAAGCACACCTGCGATTCTGATCAAAATTTAAGACGCGTATCATTTTTGAAGGCAATCCCAGAAGTCACTGCAAAAAGCACAATGAAAATGTACAAAAGTCTGTCTGATTCCACTGTTCAATTTTATAATCGTATTATTTTATTGATTCGTGTTTAACTTACTGATTCTCAAGACCCTGAGCATGTTTGAGCTTCACATTATATAGTTTATGTAACCGTGTACAAGCATCCCGTACCTTTGTTGCGCCCCACGTTTCATCTCCAAAATCCTCCGCTGCCTTCACGTCATCTGTGATTAAGAAGCTGTCAAAAATAGTGCCAGACTTCACCTGGAAGGAAATACAAAAATCTATAAAACCTGTTAAACAAGTGATTCATATGACATACAGTTACGTTTTCTATCACTGCATTAATTTAAGTATATACACAGATATTGTTCGGTTTATACATAATACATTCTGACTTCAAAGAAAGGTCCTATTTGATTTCTTACAGAGGACTGAAGGATGTGATCGTTCTGAGGTCAAATCAACAGCGCCTCTTAGTGGTGGCTCAGTGTAAACAATCAGCATAAGGTATGAGGAACCAAAGATAATATATATTAACAATATGCACCACCAGAGGAATACAACGAGCCAATCGTCAAACAGTAAAGACTGACAATTCACTGGGGCGGGGATTGTGTGAGGCACTTGTCAGCCTGTAGCTGAAGCGACCTCGAAAAAGGTGATTTTAACGCAATTTAAGCTTAGCAACCAGTTATGGTACAGTCCATATCAGGTTTAATCATTGTTATTTATATTTCATTGTATATTTTTCATATGTTATTTAATTGTGATTTTTCCCAGCGATTTTAGAAATATCTGACTTCCACCATTCAAACAGACAGGACCGTTGACTTTCTATGACGTAAATAGCTGCCCAGAGGCGTTGCAAGCATGGCCGCCGATTGGCACGACTTCCGCAAATGGACTTTGGAGGAACTGACTAAGTCAACCACACACTGTGCTGACAGTTATATTCGCACTACTTCAACGGACACCTCTGAATATTTGTCTTCGGAAAGCCCCAAATTGTGATCACCAAGTTGACTGTAAGGGTAACTAGTGAGAAGTCATTGGGGCTGCACAATATATAGAAATGATCAAACTATTACAAATGTGCATTTAGACCGATTCATCGGACGCACGCGCCTGGACTGCCGTTAACTTCCGGTATGTGTTTGGCTATTTCTATTTTATTTAATTTATGCTTAAATTCAAAATATTGGAGAGGCAAGTTTAGCCAAGTAACGGGTTTCTTTTGATTGTTCTCAGAAATAACCTACAGGCACTCTATTGTTTGTGAATGTGTACCATAGAGTAAGGGCAGTCCACGAATGCGCGCAAACGAAGTAACGTTTGTTTAAAATAACTGTCTGCAAGTTAACATTTTCTGTTTAAATATATTTTTAGTTGATTTTAAAACCCTAAAAGCATTCATTATCTCCTTCACTGGTTCATGCAAACTCATACCACGCACAGTAGCAAAAATGTCTGGTTATTCAAAGGTTCACTGAAACAAAGAAAGTTATGCAAAAAAAACCACCCTATTGTACTGTCTTTAAAGCAACAATACCTGCCAGAGATCCAACCCAATGACTCCAATGTTTTCAAATTTGTAGATCTCGGCGTCTTCAGTGTATTCTGGGTTGTCGATCTCGGGGTGAATCCAGACTCCTTTGTAGTTCGGGTTATCGATCTGTTTGGGTTTCCATTCGCCCTGCAAATCAAGTGGAAAATAAGCTGAAATGTTGTCAAAATAACAACAGCCTGGGAGATGACTGCTAGCGTGCCAATTTCTACCTTGTACTCTGGGTTTGGGATCATTGCGGGTT
Source organism: Triplophysa rosa (assembly GCF_024868665.1). Classification (NCBI taxonomy): domain Eukaryota; kingdom Metazoa; phylum Chordata; class Actinopteri; order Cypriniformes; family Nemacheilidae; genus Triplophysa; species Triplophysa rosa. Next base: position 25,384,916 of record NC_079894.1, on the reverse strand, counting down.
CCCATTCACCATCCATGTCCACATCCCAGTCTTCTGGCTTCATAGAGTCAGGATCGGGAACATTCTCAGGCTTGTCCCAGTCCTGACAGCGTTACAAAAAAGACGCTTGAAAGCCGAACTGGGAACACAGGTGTAGCGAATCAACAGAAATCATTCAACCCAATCGCACCTCAGGTTTGGTGTCGCTCTCGTCATCGATCTTGGCGCGGTCGTCCCAGTCCTCAGGTTTCTTGGCGTTGGGGTCCTTGATCTTTTTTGGGGGCAGCAAGTCCCAATCCTCTTCCAGAGATCCGGACTCCACCTTCTCATTGTCAATCTTCACCTCGTAAGTCTGATCCGGATTCAGGATCAGTGTGTACAGGTGGGTCAGTTCATCATCCTGGACAGACAGCGGAAAGAAAATATTCATTCAACGGATCTTGAATTAATGAAAACAAAACAATCATTGACATTTGGTAGAAAGTTGACCTCAGAATTTATTTTACTATTTTTATTACATGTTCCTCAATTGTGATTGGTCAACTGCAGCGTACTGCGGTAAAATAGATGACAAAAATAACAGAACCTTAATTTTTTGGATCAGCTATTATCTCACCTTGCATTTGATTTCTTTCTTGATGAGGTGATTCTTGCCTTTGTAGTTGAAAATAACATGAACCTTCTTGGTGCTGTGGCCGCAGATATCAGGCCCTGTTTAATTGTCACAACACATCAAATGCCATTTTCCATCATGAATACCACTACATATATCTATACTAAAAGTCACATCAATTATGATTAATTCTTTTCCACAGGCGTTGACCATGAACATCCTGACAGACTCACCAAACATGATGTAATACTGGGAGTCTCCGTGCATGTCAGCCTGGTTGAGATCAGATGGAAAGACTTTTACGTATCCACCGCCGCAGTCGATCTTCTGCTCGTGTTTGACGGTGAACTGGATCACCAAGGGTTTGCCCTCATTGCTGAAGGGTGCGAAGCGGGCAGAGGTGGCATAGAAATGGGCATCTTGGCTGGTCTGCAGACCTGTCGGTGGTCAAACGCATAATGACAGTGAAACTAATGACTGTAAAATATAATACAGTCGATCCAATGTGATCATAACACACAAATCTGAAAAGTCTAGGTTTTACAGTCTTTATTTTTTAAGCTATACTTCATGGCTTAGTATTGCTTAAAAATAAAGGAGAGACAGAAAGCATAGGAGAGGATAGAGGGAGGTTGGAATGAGAAAGGACCACAAAATTCATATGGCACAAGGTTTTATGGTCTGATGTCCTCTTAGAACCAAGTCGCTTAAAGGGATAGTTCACCCAAAAATGAAAATTCTGTCATCATTTACTCACTTTGTTCTGCTAAACACAAAGGAAGATCTTTTGAAAGAATGTCAGTAACCAAACAGGTCTCATCCCTCATTTACTGCCATAGTAGGGAAAATAAATACTATGGGAGAACAAAGACATTTATACAGGTTTGGAACAATCTGAGAGTGTGTAAATGACAGAATTTTCGTTTTTGGGTGAACTATCCCTATAAAAAAACGTTGAGGGTCAGATAAAGTATTTAATCACATGCAAACACTTACCCTTATCTTTCTCAGCGTCCCCATAGAAGTTTCCAGCGGTCAGTTTAAACTCCCCGTAATCAGATTTGTGTTCGGAATTCATCCACCGACTCTTCCAGGCATCTGAAATTTCAGATATTGAAATTAGAGGCAAATAAATTAAGACCACAAATACATTTAAGTGTTTGAACTTCAATCCTTTATGATTTTATCCATTTGCATCTTATCAATGGCATATACCACAATTATATTGACCCCATTTATCTGGAAGAACTTTATGTAAAGTATTCAAAAGAGTTAAATTTAAGTGTTTATGAGGGTGGTAAGTCTGATCGATATTCAACACACATTTAATAATTTATATATTTTAAGGAAGTCTCTGGAATGCTGGTATCTTGACTATTACTTAAACTTCCTCTTATGAGAGACTCGCACTTAATTCTGGAATGGCAGGACTTGGTTTCATTTTGTAACTTACTGCTGGAGCAAAGCTGTGTCACTTACCATTTTGATACAATTACAATTTCAAAGTAACTTTTTAAATAGTTTTAACTGTGTTCTGTGCTGCCGTGACATATTCATTTAAGGACCAGCTAACGTTAACTTCTAGGATTAACGCATGCATTTATTTGCAGTATGTTAATCGCTAACCTCAACTACCCATGCATAAATGTAAACGAAAAAGAAACCTTTTTTAGTTTAACAACGCAGTGCATACACCTTCGGTATATCGCATATCGTTTATGGTCACGGTATAAACAATACAATGTCACTTATGAAAATTGTGACCTAAAGATCAATATAACACGCACTCACCTCCATCCAGAAACTGCTCTTGAAAATAAACTGCTGCATTGACAGTAAACGCCGACAATGCGACCGAAACGATCTGAAATAATGTAATAATCTGCATTTTTGCTAATTTCTGAAAATAAACCTGCACGCTCTCTCCCTTCCCGCACGCTCTTCTCTCAGGCCGGATCCTGTGACTATCGGCACATTCGGCAGCTCAGTCAGCACTGGCGAGTGGCTGCACAGATGTCTGCCGTTCATTGGTCCACAGGTCGACCAATCATAAGAGACCACGAAGAACCGGATCTTGTATTCGCCGCCGTGTGCTGCTCAGTTCAGCTGATCTCCGATCGGTTTCAGTCAAACAACACAGACCTGTCAATATCGATGTTGCAACGTAAAATCACCCTTAAGAAAAGTTACACCGCAGAATTTGCCTTAAAAAAATATTTTTTTTGCAGTAAACCGTTCAGCAATAATCACAAATGTACAGTAATCTCAGCAACCCTTGTAGTAAAGCCATTTAAACAAATGGCAATGTAGCAAAAACATATTACTACACTTTTACTATAACAAAACCATGGTTCATTTTCGTAAGAGATCTTATGCATGAAGTGTCAAGAGGTTAAGTTTTTTTTTATAAATCATGATTACTATGTGAAGAATTTCATACGCACATTTTAATGCCTATTTTACGCAATTCTCAACGCACATATCGGAAAAAATGATGTTTTTTCTACTATCGTAACCTCATAACTGACGCTGAAGCCAAAATTGATATCTACTGCAGTTCACTCTATCAACTGTAGATGGAGCCTTAACACAGACGTCCTTCATAAAAGCATGATTGAACTAGCAACTTTCACTAGCAGCAACACGTGTTTAATGTGTATTTCAATCTCTTTTATGCTTTTTGACACATTCTGGCTGTCAGGCTTCATTGTAACATGTCCGTAATTAATGTGATAAACTCCACCTGTGGATATATAGGCCTACATCTACTAAAAAATCACCTGTTAATTAAATATCTTTGTAAAATGGCCCAGAAAAGTGATGTTAGTGCTTAACAAAATTGTGGGATACTGTGAGAGATGTGGTTGGATGCATAAAATGGCAATTGCAAAAAGTTAGTCCAATTGGGGTGAGTTTAATGTCCAAACAGCGAATATTCCCAGAAAAACGTAGCAAAAAGGGTAAAAACCCGGTATGCAAAAAATAAATAAAACAAAACAAAAGATTTACAAGTTCATAGATTCCCAAGGCATTCAGAAAAGTCGTTTCTATAACTTCCAGTTGGTTTTGAGGCAGGACTTAGCTCTGTCCTCGCTTGAATTTAGCTACCACATCTACATTACTCTCTATCCATTCTCTAAACTAACATTTTACACACCTGTGCGGGTTTATCAGTAATTTCCTAATCGAGGCCACGCCCCTGGAATATACCATTCTAGTTTCTTGTACAATGTGATTTCCAAATAAAATACTTTAAATCATATTAATTGTACTGTGATCAGTCTGATAAATAAATGTTAGTGGTTAGCTAAAAGGTTTGAAGTATGTATAGCGTTAAGTGCTACCGCTACACGCTGTTACTTAAACACATAATACACATAGCAATCACCACATCACTCACATATAAAAACATATAATATACAACACATTTAACACATTACATAGGTTTGGATATAATGCTGTTAGTGTCGGCAACCAGACCGTGTCACTGTATATGTAAGTATGTGTGAAATATATGTTTATGTATATAGTTCATGCATAGTCACGGGATACTTCGTGACAGATGCAATATTACTTTCAGTGTGCTCTGGTAGTATAGCCTAGCATTTCTCAAAATGTGGTAATGGGAATGGGACAAACCGATGTCCCATTATTGCATGCAAAGCATACACAGAAAAGTCGTATACATCAAACCTAATTATTTCCGCTCGATTCCCTTATTATTTTCACCATTGAACATGTTTCTCTAATCAGAGAGTTAACTACATCTCGGGTTCCAGACCCCTGCACAGCGTGAAGACTAAACACACACACACATACATAGGTGTAATTTGCGGGTGGGACATGTCCACCCCTTTTTGCCAAAGTCAATTTTGTCCTCACCACTTATAAAAATTACGGAGTGTCTATTTACCGTGCAAGTAGCCCGCTTTGTAAGCAGAGGCTATTTAGCCTATATTAACTCCACCCATCAGTTTCAGATTCGAATATACAAAATGTAAGAAAGGCATACGAAATTCGACTGTTCCAGTGGCGAAGAGTGTAAAAGCATGTGTTACCTTCATGTCGTCGTGGGTTCGGGATTGCTGTTTGCTGAACTTTTTCCCTATCACAAATCAGATTGTAAAGGTATTTATTTTTAATAAAATGATGAAAATATTTGAAAATGGCTGTTCGAGTCATTTTGCGCTTATTTGCACTTTGGTGCTATATACTCGTCCTTATTGTTCTCGACATGCGGTTGCTATCGTCTATTGCAAGATTAATTACATTTTGATACTTGATAGAAAACTCCAATAAATGGAAAAAGTTGTACTTTTTACAACTTTGTAGTTTCATGAGTTCAAAACAAAATTTAGAAAGTTTGTTGTATATTTGTAGCCTATCTGGCAATCAGTGTTGGGTAAGTTACTCTGAAAAAGTAATTAATTACTAGTTACTAATTACATATTTAATAGTGTAATTAGATTACTGTACAAATTACTCTCACCAAAAAGTATTTAGTTACTTATTACTAATTACTTTCTATATCCTATATCAACCTTGATTAGTTAAGTGATTCAAGGATAGACATGAAACGGCTTATTTAATTCATTCAAATTTAAACTACATAAAGTTCTCTTATTAACTGACCAAAGTATTACAAATGTGAGAATTATACATTAAAGCACGGATTGAATTTTGATGTGAATTCCACTATTGCACACACATACTGTATATTACACAGAGTATTTAGTTTAATTACATCAGAAGTAACTGTAATTAAATTACAGAAAAAATAAGAGTAATGCCTTACTTTACTTTTTCAAGGGAAAAGTAATTAAATTACAGTAACTAATTACTTAGTAACTAGTTACACCCAACACTGCTGGCAATGCCCGTAGTAATATGTGAAAATAAGATATTATTTTTCCATCTGTTCCCCTGTATACTTGAATGTTTGTCCTTATTTGCAGGGGGTTCCCAAACGTCTCAACCCTTGACCCACCGACAGGTAATCTGTGTCAAACACCAAATTTTTAACATGGGGAAAACACACATTCGTTTCAGTAGCTTTTATTTTATCACGAATGAATACGTTTAATTACGTACGGTAACAGCCATCCTTAATAAAGCACAACATGCTTTAAATGATCTATTGATGAAAACATGATATAGTTTTAAAACAAATGGAAGCAGATCTGATATGTGATGTGAAAATTTAGAATAGTGAGTTCAACGGATTCGAACCTGCTTCACGGCAGTGTCAATATTATTTGTCATGCGTCTTTCGCACTAACATTACACCACTGAAGCCGTCGGTAAAACAGTTTTTATACTGTTTTCTAGAGGAGGAGTCACCTACATTTTCGCGCTTGTGACACCCATGAATATTCCCAACGAGTTATTACAGAAACATTTTATCAATGTATTGTTTGTGTCGTCTTTGTCCCCACCACTTTTCAAAACAAAGTTACGCCACTGACTGCACACATATACACATCAACCATTCATTATTATCAGACCCTCACCCGAGCGAACAAAATAAAGCTACAGTTACAGCAGTAAAGTGTCTGGAGTGACAGATCTTGAAGATGGAACTTCTCTAAACTGTATAAAGAGTTTGTCATCTGTAAAAGTTAAATGTGAGGCTTAAGACACTTGAATCAAACCAGTCAGGATTCTTACCTCTGACCTCTTCTCTGGCCCTTTCTTGTGTCAAGTCAAGTCAATTTCTATAGCCATTTTTGGGGACCACGGTATCATAAAAAATAATTTATTCTAACATTGCTGTCTTTGAAATTCTATAAAGCTATATGATGGCACAATTTTTAAGTTTGTGTGGTTAGTGAAACTAACAGTAGCTCAAGCTGGGGCAGTTAGAGGCGGTCATAGAGAGATCTCCCCCCCCAAATCCCCTGGGGAGGGCTGATGGACGGCTGGCTCATCTTCTTAACGGGCTGGCTTGGTGCCGGTTAACATGTGGGGGTAGGCAGGGACAGGTCACTAAACTCACAACCCAGTCAAGGCCATTGAACACGCTCACTAATGAGGGGGCGAACTCTTTCAATCTTGTAAATAAAAGTATAGAGGAAGAGACAAAAAGAACATTTTTGGATCTTCAAAGTACTTTCAATAAGAGGTTCTTTATAGAACCTTTTTTTGTGTGTGTTATAAACAACCTCTTGTAATACAAGTTTTTACAGACTTCTCTAGGCTCTAAAAAGCCCCAATTGATTTCCCCAACACTGAAAGACCCCTATACACTAAAATTCTTTAATAGTTTATTTAAATTTATGAACAAAAATACCAAAACATGCAGGAGTAATTAAAGGATTGATTAAAATGTTTATTGTCTTTTTAACAATATACACCTCAATACATTAATCGTTATTTTCACTTTTATATTTACAAAAAACATACATAATATATAATATACAATGTAACAGTTTCCAAGTTTCCATTTTCATTGTCCTCAAAAAGAATGATAACAGAAAATCCTTTGACAACAAACACATCAGTTAAATAACAATCTGATGTTCTGAAAGTCACCTTTTTTTAGGTTATTGGATTATGAAGTTGATTATGAAAAATTCTGTTTTTTAATTTCTTACATTTAGGGCTGGTTTCCCGGACAGGAATTAGACTAGTCCTAGATTAAAATAAATGTAGGAGCTGTCCAAACTGAAAACAACCTGCACTGACATATTGTAAAATACATCAGTGCCTTTGTGCTGTTTTAAAATGCACACAAGTAATGTTTTTTTGTAAGGCATGTTTGTTAAAACTACTTCAATTGTCTAATTAAACTAAGGCCTAGTCCTGGTTTAAGATAATCCCTGAATGGGAAACCGCCACTTAAAATTTAAATTTGCTATATCCTAAAATGTTATTTAAGCATGAGATTTTTTGGTAACACTTTACAATAAGGTGCTATTATTTAACATTAGTAAATGCATTAGCTAACATTAGATAACAATGGACAATTTAGTTTTTCAGAATTTATTAATCCTTGTTAATGTTAGTTCATGTCAATACAGTTATTCATGTTAGTTCATGGGGCATTAACTAATGTTAACAGTGACCATGTTTGATTTTAATAATGTATTAGTAAATGCTGAAATGAACATGAATTAACATTAATAAGTGATGTATTAGTATTGTCCATTGTTAGATCATTTTAGCTAATGCATTAACTAATTGTTAATAAATAGCACCTTATTGTAAAGTGTTACCGATTTTTTTTATTTCTCATTTAAGTTTTGTTGAAAAATAAACATACACAGTATACATATTAAGTAATACTTTTTACTGTTTTGACAACGCAAGTTTGTGTGGATATTATGACACAAACAGTTTGTTAAACAATGCTTTTTACCTCTAAAACATCTGTTAGCGACTTTTTGTAAACATCAACCAGTCATGCATTTTTAACAACTTTCTATTCCAACTGTTAGTGCAAAAAAAATCACCAAATCTTCACACAAAGCTACAATCATATTCAACCCCCCACCTGAACAAAAAATGAATGTTAATACGCACACGAATGATAAAGCTGTGTGACAAATCCACTCAAAAGTTGACAGACTTGTGAAGATCTTTGGCTTTTTTGCAGTTCATGGAAATCATAAATCTTTAATAAAAACTCTATTTTATGAATTATACTCTTCCTTAGTACACAACTATAAAGCATGTTAAATTAATTTCTTATATTTGTTTTGTTAGACATTCAAGGTTAAACTTTTGTTTTGTTTGATTTACATAATTATTTATATCAAAATACGTAAAAGATTTTAGGTGTGCTTTTGTTCTTTCACGGCGTTCACAAAAAAATTAAAATGATCATGATACCATCATTTCAGTCTTTTATATTTTGATTGTCAGCAGCATTTTTACAGTGACTCTATACCTCCATCAAGGACAAGTGAATATAAAAGTACCATCTTTTTTTATTTGATTGACGTTTGCTCATTTTGAATGGCATAAGCAGCTGCCCGACAGCTGGCTGCAACGCACATTAGTTCAGCATCGAAGGGCAATCAATAATCTTAAATAATGAAGAATCAGCAGGGGTCACACACATACACCTGCTATGACAGATAGGCCACAATCTTCTTATGACCTCGCGAAGTTTCTGTAGTGTGTCATACAACATGTAAAGGTTGCAAAACATAAATTAGATATCATTGTTCAGACAATATTTAGATAAAATGTAATGTATATGAATCTGTCCGTTTTCAGGATTCCAGTCATCTAGTAAAGGTATTTGTCACTGACTTATGCATATGTTAACTGTATTCTAAATAAAGTCACATTACGTAATTTAAACATTATATATCCAGTCGAAGTGTCTTTTCGGAAATTTAATTTAAAAAAATAATAATTATATCCTTTATAACTGCGAATCTAATGAGACATGTCATAAACATATGGTTAATATTTTACCTCAAAATCCCAAAATAATAATAATAATCTTTTTACATTGACACATTCATCTCAACAATTAACCAGATGCCATGTGTAATGTAATAAATTATTAAACATTTGAATGGTAATGTCAAAGATAGGATTGTGGCACTTTACTGTACATGACCTGCTAGTGATTTACACACAGAAATGATCTTCACACCATGGCTTGAAAATGCAACTATGTCTGAAGTTAGAGACGTCTGTCTTTTCTCTGTACAATTTCTTTGAAAATATGACTTAAATAGTCACCTTCATATGTTTCTCATGTCTGGCTGGTAGAACATGATCTACACCTCTGAAAAAACAGACATTGAGGTATCAGTTGTCCTGAGCTGCTCTGTCCTGGAAAATTAAGCCCTGTGCGTCTTAAACCTGACATTTAGAGAAGCTTGGCACCAAACAACAATCTTAAGAAGCTCATCAGCTGTAGCTTGCTTTCACAGATATGCCTTGAAATGGATTCCAGAACCATGAACCATCAGTACTTTGTTGCCAAAGATTACAAAACGAATCAGGTTTGTCCAGGCATGTTTATGTTTATTAAATATCCTGAAACATTTGAGGCCTTTTTTCTTATCCACATGCATTTCAAGTTAAAACAGACTCAACCTTTCACTGTGTGCTGCCAGGTATCGTCTCTATGGCATTTGGCTGAACCCTTATCAAAAAACTATTTTCGTCCGTTCACATGCCTATATGAGATCCCTAAAAAGCACCGTAGTGTTCGCCATTTTCCCATTTACATGGGGTGCCAGGTTTTGTCCATGGACTGAATGTGCTCTTTCGCTTTCATCCTCAAAGCCGCAATGCTGGAGCTGCGGTCCACGTCGTCCAGCGGGTACTTGTCATGAAATGCATGCGGGCACTGGTAAGGAGGAGGTGGCATGGGCTGCATTCCCTGAACCATGCCCGGGGAGGTGTTCAGGAACCCGGGGTGACTGGGATAAGCAGGCTGGAGGCTTTGGCCTGGCCCCATGAAGCCCGGGATGCTGTGCATGGGGCTGGCGCTGGACAGCGGGGAAGACAGCCAAGGGTCCAGGGGAAGGGAATTACTCACAGGCCCCATGTTCGAGGGCATGGGTGGCCGATTAAAGGACAACATTGCCGAGTCGTGAATCTTCATGGTGCTGGTGTCCATTTTCTCCTGTCGCCTCCATTTTGCACGTCTGTTCTGGAACCACACCTGTACAATGGATCACAGTCAAGAATTACTCTTAATGAATAAGATTTAAGGAGCTTTGGAGAACACAATTGTTATGGACCACATTTGAGGTTCAATCATATTAGGAACAGTCAAGTAAAACTGCATATCATTTGTGATGTATTTCTATTTGTATTTGTATTTTTCTTTGTCCCATATTGGATTTATTGGATTGGATTTCTCAGACAAAGCAGTAAATACACTCATTTGTCAAGGATAAACACACACAAAAAAGTTTTTTTTCCCCATCGTGGTCCTTAATGTAAAGCACAGCTTTTTGTGTTTTGCAGAATTAAATTAAATAAAACCCTACGGTGTATGCATTTAAATATACAATAAAATCTCTCAATTAATACAATGTCATAAAAACATGTATATTAACAAAGAATTTAAATGTTTTAGTTATACTTAAAAAAATGAATTTACATATAATACAATACTTAGGTATGTAATGGAGGACCGGAAGAGTCGTGTGTAAAGTAATAAAGCACTTCATTGTTTAATAACTAATTCTACAATAAAAATAGGCATTAATACATTTGTTTACAACTTCGTTTATTTATCCAAAAATAAATAGGCGAAATGACAAAGTCATTCATTATTTAATGTTTTAATGGGCAATAAAAACATGATTATAAAAATAATTAATAAATGAAATATTAATCCATCAATAAATACTTCAAATTAAAAAGGGAATTTAAAAAAACAACTGTAACAAAGTTCAATGTAGGGAAGGAAGGAGGCGGGAACCGGCGATCATTCACAAAACTTTAATCAAAATAAATAAACAATAATCCAGCAAATAAAATGCCGGCAGCCACAAACATAAACAAACTTAACAGTTTCCGGGCCCGGGTCCTCTCTCTCGATGGTCCAGTCGCTCGTCCTCTTATGCTCCCGAGCTCCCCCGTGAGGCATGCGGGGACCGGCGATCGCACAGCTGACACTCATTGCCACTTACGCCGCCGGCCCCGCCTTACCCTTAAAAAAAAGGCGACCATCTGGCCGGCCCAGCTCAGACAATTCCATCCCCAGCCGAGAGCAAAGACGGATTACCTGTCACATAAATGCTAAATTTACAATACTTGGTATTTAATGCTAAACTTACATCACACGACAGCAGTTTGAAGTTATGGCTGCACTCAGTGACTTTGATTGGAGGTAGCTGGGTGGGTGTTGTGGGGAGTGGGGGGGCTTGTTGGTTGTGGTTCGGGGCGTTTCATTTGTTGGGACTGTGTGGATCTGGTCTGGTTGGTCTTGTTTTGTGGTCGATGTCGGACAACAGAGGAATAAAGTTAATTATGCCATTACTACTTTTCCCTGGTTGTTCCTCTGTTGTCTGTTGTTGATCGCGGAATGAGACGGTTGGACCTGCACGGTTTCGGCGGGTGGGGCTTCCTGGGTCGCGGCTCGTGGGCTCTCCCTGTTCTTCGTGGACGTTGCTCGGTGGCTTTGGTCGGGGTCACTGAGTGCAGCCATGACACGTCAGAGGAGATCTGGCCCTCCCGGCTGAGCCTGGTTTCTCCCGAGGTTTTTTTTTCTCCATTATTCAGCATTGGAGTTTGGGTTCCTCGCCACAGCAGAGCAGTGCAGTGTTGGCTTGCTCACCGGGAGACTGCATTTATTTATTTATTTATTCATTTATTTATTAGATATTATTTATTATAATGATCTTGCTTGGTCTATAAACACCATGCACTGTGCTGTGTTTTACCTTTCTGTGTTTTTCTTATTTGCTCCTGTAAAGCTGCTTTGGAACAATGCACATTGTGAAAAGCGCTATATAAATAAAATTGAATTGAATTGACCAGCCCACGGCTCTCGCCCGCCTTCCTCGCTACATACCCCATCCCCTCACAGGCCGGGGGGCAGCACCGAGCCTGTGCTTACTCCCCGGGCCTTCTCCCTTGAGGGCCCCAGTGACTGGGGCATGCACGGACGAGGCGAGAGAACGGAGCCGGGAGCATCCCGAGCGACCGGGACGAGAGAGAGGGAGAGAGGACAAAAAAAAAGTGGTCCGGTTCCCTGACACGCTGCCGATGACCTCCTCAGCCGAGGGCTCTCCCTCGCGGTGCTGCGCGGTGGTGCGGGGACGCTCTGGGGCGACCTGACTCTCATCCGCCTCCTGGCGGTCGTCGATGGCTCTTCGCCCGAGGGCAGCCGGTAGTGAGTCGTCCGTCTCCTGCTCTTCCCCATCTTAGGTGGATAGCATCAGGCTCCGGCCCCTGGCAAACGGCCCGATCTCCTCCGCTCCCTCTTCTTCGGGGAGCCGGCAGCGAGTCGCCCGTTCCCTGTGCTTCCCCTTTCTGTGGCGGATAGTAGCAGGCTCCGGGCCCCTGGCAAACGGATCGATCTCCTCCGCTCCCTCTTCCTGGGGCCGCCATCCGACCTCGGCCCTAGGAGCCCGGTAGCGAGGTCTCCTTTGTCCCCCGTTGATCTCCCCTTTCTCCGGCACCACCGCTTCAGGCAGCCGCTGGCGGACTCTCTCGTCCACGCTGCCCGAACTCCTCAGCACCGCGAGGCCGCTCGCCGGCGAGGCCTCCCCGACAGCATGTCCCTCCTTCCTCCCGGGTTTCGGCACCAATGTAACAAAGTTCAATGTAGGGAAGGAAGGAGGCGGGAACCGGCGATCATTCACAAAACTTTAATCAAAATAAATAAACAATAATCCAGCAAATAAAAGGCCGGCAGCCACCTCACGGTCGACTGCCGGCCACACAAACATAAACAAACTTAACAGTTTCCGGGCCCGGGTCCTCTCTCTCGATGGTCCGGTCGCTCGTCCTCTTATGCTCCCGAGCTCCCCCGTGAGGCATGCGGGGACCGGCGATCGCACAGCTGACACTCGTTGCCACTTACGCCGCCGGCCCCGCCTTACCCGCCCCACGGCTCTCGCCCCGCCTTCCTCGCTACAACAACATAAAACAGTCAATAAGTACATCATTTTAAAGTGCATTAATGAATCCCCAAATAAATAGTGGAATTTCAAAATGTGTTTGAAAATGCGATTTAAAAAGAGGAATAAATAATTGGATTTACAAACTCAACTGCGAATACGGGTTTTAATCGGGCATTGAACAGGCGATGCCGTTTACCGTTTGCATTTCCATTACCCCGCTGCTTTTCCTTTTCCGATTTGCTGTTCGATTAGCTCAGTCCTTTAGCTTTTCATTTTAGCCTCTCTGTTTAGCATTTCCCTGACACTTTGGGGCCTTGCATTGCTAAAACGAGGGTAAACAATGCAAATTAGCTATGGCGAGAGAGATGTAACAAGCTTTCTGATTGGCTAGTTCCTTGTACGTCATGTTCAGAGGTATGTTAGATGAGCAATGGAGAAGATGATAGACCTGTTCACTACACGTGTTACCAGCGCGTTATCAGCGCGTGCTTTTACTCTAACAGAAATCATATAAAAGGAAACTTATTGTTAGAACAGGTTAGAATATTCACACTACAAGTGGAAGCAGCACTGCTGTGGTCATTTTTGCTGTATTTGTATTTATGTTATTGTATGAGACTCATACTATGAGTGAGGTGAAAATGATTGCATCACACTATCAATAATTTAATGGCAAACTCACACTACGTGATTTTGGCTGGATTTTGCTGTCATGGACAGATTTCCAAGGTCTGCGACAAAACCTTCAGATCGCGACCAAATCGGTGCTCGTTTCGGTCGCCGAAGCTCGTTAAGTATAAGCAGGTGTGCAACGTGATCTGGACCTGTCTCCAGCTATCCCAGACGCTACGATATTTTCAAACCTGTTTGATACTATCGCCTAGTGATCTCGTTGTGTGCGCGATTGAACGACCACGTGGAACTAATCCAGCCAATCACAGTGCAGATGATATAAACGTAGGAAAGAAGATGAAATTAAATGTATTTTCGCTGATGGTCGGGACCGCCTCTTCACCGAACGTTTTGTGGTGTGTCGTGTAGTATGCGCGCAGCTATGACAAGACGACGACAGATGAGAAGGAACTTTGTTGTGTAGTGTAAGCGCCATAGCAATTCAAGTTGTCTCACAGTCTCGTAGTGTCAGCTCGTCTTAAGCAGCGCAGCAAAAATAAACTCGCTGCCAAAATGACCGCAGCACTGCTGCTTCCACATGCAGTGTGAATGTTCTAACCTGTTCTAACACTGTAGCAGCTCGTATTACAGCCTGCCTAGAGGACATCTCGGCTTGGATGAAAGAACATCACCTCCAGCTGAACCCGGCCAAGACAGAACTACTCGTGTTTCCGGCACACCCCACGGTGCAGCACGATCTCACCATCCAACTTGGCAATACCACAATCGCTCCTTCCAAAACAGCCAGGAACCTCAGAGTCATATTTAATGAACAGCTGTCCTTCAATGATCACATTGCAAATACAACGCAGTCATGCCGATATGCCTTATTCAACATTAGAAGGGTTAGACCCTATCTCACTGAGCATGCGGCACAACTCCTTGTCCAGGCCCTGGTAAACTCAAGGTTGGACTACTGCTCTCCTTGCTGGTCTTCCTGCAAAGGCTATCAAACCGCTCCAGCTGGTTCAGAATGCAGCAGCACGCCTCATCTTCCAACAGCCCAAAAGGGCTCATGTGACGCCCCTTTTCATCTCTCTCCACTGGCTACCGGTTGAAGCCCGTATCAGATTCAAGTCACTAATGCTTGCCTACAGGACTATCACTGGATCTGCACCGACATACTTTCACACCCTCGTACAATCCCACACCCCATCAAGATCCCTGCGTTCAGCAAACCAGCGGCGTCTTGTACTGCCTTCCCATAAGGGCAGTAAATCGCTTTCCCGCTCATTCTCATTCACAACTCCTTCCTGGTGGAACATTCTTCATAATTCGGTCCGGTCAACCACATCTCTCACAACATTAAAAAAACTACTTAAAACCCATCTCTTTTGTGAATACCTGACAGACAAATGAAAAAAAAAACACACTAACCCTCTCTCTTTCTCTCAACAGGTAGTGGTCTAGCTTTTGTTGAAACTAGTAACTTTGTATTGGCACCTATTGCATTATTGCTCCTGTATGACATATCGCTTATTGCTCTTTATACTCTTTGTAAGTCGCTTTGGATAAAAGCGTCTGCTAAATGGCTAAATGTAAATGTCTAACAATAAGTTTCCTTTTCTATGTTTTCTGTTAGAGTAAAAGCACGCGCTGGTAACACGGTAGTGAACAGGTCTATCCCATTCTCCATCTAACGTACCTCTGAACATGACTACAAGGAACTAGCCAATCAGAGAGCTTGTTACATCTCTCTCGCCATAGCTAATTTGCATTGTTTACCCTCGTTTTAGCAATGCAAGGCCCCAAAGTCTCAGGGAAATTCTAATCAGAGAGGCTAAAACGAAAAGCTAAAGGACTGAACTAATCGAATAGCAAATTGGAAAAAGAAAGTCAGCGAGGAAATGGAAATGCAAATGGTAAAAGAAATAGTCTTTTAAATGACTGATTAAAACTTGTATTCGTAGTTTAATTTGTGAATCCAATTGTTTATTCCTCTTTTTAAATCGCATTTTCAAATACATTTTGAAATTCCACTATTTATAAAGGAATTCATTAATGCACTTTAAAATGATGTACTTATTGCATGTTTTATGTTGTTTTTTAAGTCCCTTTTAATTTGAAGTATTTATTGATGGATTAATATTTCATTTAATAATTATTTTATAATCACGCTTTTTACTGTGCAATAAAACAATAAATAATGAATGACTTTATCATTTCACCTATTTATATTTGAAAAAATAAATAAAGTTGTAAACAAATGTATTAATGCTTATTTTATTGTAGAATTAGTTATTAAACAATGAAATGCTTTATTACTTTACACACGACTCTTCACGTCCTCCATAATTTATAGCCTACACAAACTTTCAATGCAATGACATTAACTGTCTTAATATTTTTCTGGTAATCTAATTGTGTTTTCTCAGATGATGTTAAATGAAATGGCATTTGCAACCAATTTTACGTCAATAATGTCATGCTGAAACATAATTCCAAATTAGCAAAAATCTGGGGCGAGTATAGATATTGGGCGTTTCAGCGGCTAACTGGGTGTGGTCTCCACAGCTGATCAGTGCACAAGGTGACGATGAAGCTATAACTTTTCAGACTAAACTCAATTTAAATGAACGCATATACCCTCTGGTGTACAAATATTGACAAGACAGTCATACCATTTGTTTCTGGTGCAGCGTGCAACACAATAACCGGGGTACCGCCCCATACAACATTGAACGCTGAATCGCATGCCAACGGTGATGTCCCCGTTTTACAGCATATCCAAAACAACCAGAAAATACACTTAAAAAGCCCGATTAACATATCCTGCGGAGTACCAGAGCGACCATGCTTTTTTTTGTCTGGATTATTTACACCAGCAGAGGGACATAATTGGTCGCGCGTCGCTTAGCTATGAAGAATGTACAATGAGACATAAGAAAGCGTCATCAAGTCATTATCACATATAAAAAACTAGAGTCAAAGTTATCGGGTTCTGGGTACTAACTACTCATGTTAAATGAGTAGTATGTGTTGTATAACAGGGTCAGGACAGGGAGCTGGATTGTTTTGCATGAAATGTTAAACTTTACCATTAACGGGGTCATATGACACGGCTAAAACAAATATTATCGTTTGTTTTAGATGTAATGCAATGTGTATACACGATTTAAGGTTAATAATATGCTGTATTTTCCACATACCATGTATGTTTGTGTCTCCTCTTTGCCCCGCCTCTCTGAAACACGCAGATTTTTTACAAAGCTCATCGCTCTGAAAAGTGAGGTGTGCTATGATTGGCCAGTTAACCAGTGCATAGTGATTGGTCGAATACTGCAAGCCTGTGACGGAAATGTAACGTCTCTTACCATATTTGGAACATCAGGTTCCAAAGCAATTGTACTGACAGGTACGCCCGGTCTTAGTCAAATCATACCACGAACTGACGTAGATTTGTGGGGGTGTGATTACATGAGGCATTTTGGGCAGGTCTGGGTGAGCATCCGCTTTTAGATAGAATGCATCTTTTGTTCCCACACTTTAATTTTTGCAATTTTACGTGTCTAATACATGCATGGGCAATTTATAACACACTAAAGACACAGAATTAACACGTATTCCTGCCATATGACCCCTTTAAGTTCCGTCTTCACAACACAGAATTCCCACCACTGATCTAGTGATTCCCACACATACGTTGGTGAAAGTACGCAGCGATATAAACAAATAAAAATATTTACCTAAAACTGACAACTATTACATTCGCAGAAAGGACTGTGCTCAAAATGAGCCTAAAATAGAAATAAAAAGCTTAATGTAAAGGTCCATTTCCAAATGCACAAACATAAGTTATTTTTAAAAGTTTTAATTACTATTTTTTTCCATAGAGTTTTGGCAAACTTTATTAAAACCAGTTATGGTCAGTTTGATTTGCATAGAATATTATACTATTGTAATTAATTGCAATAGTACAAAAATTCTATATTTATGTGCAACAATAAAAAAGACAAAAAAGTTTTGTCCCCTTTTTTTATTGATTGATTATAACAAATGGGATTTCAATTATATTTTGACCATTTAAATGTCCCCGGTTTTCATTTTAAAAATCTGGTCACCTTATTTTTGAACTCAAAGGATTTCCTTGCAACCTGCTGCTGGTGTTTAGTTGCCGCATTGAAATCCTGCCATCTTAATCTAGGATTTCGTCCAACAAGACCATTAATAACAAACTTCACCTCATGTATAGATCAAACTCCTCTTCATTGACTCAATACCCCATTGTGTAATGCCATCACCTTGTAATTGGCACGGGTGGTGAGGGAAGAAACCAAATGCAGGAAGGCGGCAGTGAAGGGGTTAAACAAGATATTTATCTTGTTTAAATATCTTGACTAAACAAAACAAAAACCCACGAGGGGGTGTAGAACAAGAACATAACTAAGATACAAACATAAAACAAAAGACTTCCCACGATGGGGCAAAAAATCTCTCAAACTAAAATACGACACAACGTCAAGGCAGGGTAAGGTAACTAAGTAAACAAACAAACAAGGCACAGGTTTCAGACAATGAACAGGAACTCGCAGTACACGGCACGAAGTACGTACACGGCACGAAGTACGTACACGGCACGAAGTACAATCCACGAGCACAGGACAAAGAAACATGAGGGCATTTATAGGGAAGACAAACGAAGGATAACGAGCGAGGGCAGGTGTGAAACATAAGACACGGCACGGAGACAATACAGGAAACGAGAGGGGCGGGGCCAATGACGAGACACTGGAGAGAACGCATATTATTGTCAAAAGGACAACAATATGTTTCTCTCCACACATAACCAAAGGCCTTTAACCAAGAAAAACGTGACTAATAGAGGCAGAGCCATGACAGTAATGCCCTGTCAAACTAATTCCATTACAAATAACCCAATGTCAAGGTTGTAATGAAATTACATCGATCACTAAACCATTACGCTCTGTTTAATGAAATTAAGTGCTTCTAAAGCTCAAAGTTTTACCTGAACTCGAACTTCTGGAAGATTGACTTTCATGGCCAGTTCTTCTCGACTGTACACATCGGGGTAATGGGATTTCTCAAAGGCACGTTCAAGCTCGTGAAGCTGATATGTGGTGAATGTGGTTCTGTTGCGTCTGTGTTTCTTTTTAGGTTGATCCTCATCAGGGGGGTCCGGTGAACGGCTGTCACTCTTCACAGAGCTCTGTGGATCTCCTAAATCTCCATCACACTTGTCCGTGGAGAAAAATCCTGTATCTACAGCAAGGATATGAGGAGAGCTCTTTACTTGGCATGATGTATGTATACCACATTCAGACAGTAAAAATATGCCATTGTAATTATGTTAGTGATATATTAGTATAATATAATGTCATATAATATAAATGTCAGGTTTAAAAATGAACTGTAAAAAATTACAGATTGACAATCAATCTGCCAAGAAAGCATGGTCACTCCACTTTTACTACAAAAACATGGTGCATCTTCCTAAGAGGTCCTTACATGAGTTCCTTGATGATGAAAACGGCAGCGTAACACAGTGATGGTGATACAAACTATAGATTTGTGAGTTCCATCACTTCTGTCACTGGAAGTAAATCCTTCCAGTAATCCTTAAGCATGCACACAGATGTCACCGGTTAAATCTGTGGACCTCATGTGGCCAAGACTGCTAATCCAACCGGTGAGAGGTTCACTCAATGCTGGAGCGCATTGACCACGAGAGCCCAACAGGCCTGACAACAGCGAAGATTTTCATTTCGCAGAAACGGCTAAGAGCGAAGCACGCCTCGTGTTCAGCTGGGGCAGATACATGCTGAATCTGATTAAACTGGCGGGATTACAATCCCATCATTAGTTCAAATGGCCTGCAACTTTCATACAAACTACATGCATGTTATGGTGAAGGTTCCGTATACATAGTAAATTAAATCTTTATTGTTATTGAATCATTTCTTGTTCTCATATTGTGCTGTGATTATTATTTATCAGATGCCACACCACTGTAGACACTTTATTATTCACCCATCCAAACCTGTATGACTTTCTTTTTTCTGCAGAACACAAAAGAAGATATTTTGAAGAACGTTGACAACCAAACTAAAAACTGTATTATTGAACACAAAACCACTGAGACTCGAAATATGTTCCATAATGTAGTTTTTGGAACATATTTCTTTCTGAATTGACGTGACATTAAATGAATCGTGTAGACTAGGCCTTACCGTGATAGACTGTGTTGTCAGGGAGACTCTGCAGGTGACTGTAGGGGTCAGAGGTCACTTGTTTCTCTTGTTCCCCCAGCTCGGCTCCGTCCACTTTGTGCGCACCGACAGACGCCACTGGATCGAGCAGAGACTCCTGGTCCTTACTGAAGCCCAGAATTACATCAATACTGTGGACCCGGCCGCCCATTCCAGATCCGCCTTTACCCAGATTGTGGTAGTTGTCCGTTGAGAGACAGCCATCATCTCCCATATTCATGGTATCTGGTGACAAATGCATCCAATCTGTCTGTGAAGCAAATCTCCTAGAGAAAACTGTTTATGTGTTGTGTCCAAAAATAGTTTAATTTCAGAGAGGTGACAACGAGAGGCTTCAGTGACCCGTGGTCCCGTGCATGTGAAAGGTCCTCTCTTTAATGGTCTGTTGAAAAAAAAAAAAAATTTTTTGTTGTTAAAATATGTATGAGATTTTAGACTGACTTTATTCAGATGGAACCCTGTTTATAATCATGTCTATAATCAAAATGATAAAGTCTAATCTAGTCTAAGATGATGTTCAGTATTGTTTATGCATTTCTGTGTTTGGACACTTCGGTTACAATGATAAATGTTTTAGCTCAATTGAAACCGATAGCACATGTCAAAACAAGTTTAAACAAATAATGCTGAACTTTCTGATCTGTAACATTTGGTCATTTGATGACGGGTGACATTCAGAAAAGCGAACAACAAATGACTCTTTATCAGAGGTGTAAAGAGTACCTGAAAACCATACTTAAGTAAAAGTACAGATACCGTGCAGTGAAAATGACTCCATTACAAGTTACAAGTCACCAATTCCAAAACGACTTGAGTAAAAGTCTTCGAGTATCTGATTTGAACAGTACTTGAGTATTTTACTCATACTGAATGTAGGCTCAAAGCAGCACTAGTCCTCAACACTTAAGAGACACATCAGTGAAAAACTAGAAACAGTTGATTTGTGAGGTGAGCAATCGCATTTATTTTCTTAAATCATAATAAGACTGAACACCTCAAAATTGCAACAAATCATGGTCGACACCATAACCTACGTCATTACAAACACCCTAAGTCTCATTTAAGCTCAAGTGCTCATAAGTAAACCAAAGTCCTTCAAAAAGGTCTCTTCAATATAACAGATAAATAAAATAATGTTAAGTAGAATTAAAAAGTCAAAGCCTTTTTGCACTGGACATGCTGGTTTGGGCCTCATGGCCAGCTGCAGTCATGTCCTCATTTCACATACACTGTTAGCCCTTACCTGCCATTTCTACAGTAATATATTGGCAACACTGTTGCCTGCTAGTTACTGTAGGTGTTTTACAGTAAACTACTGCAATGGCTGTTTGAAGATACATTATTAAAGAATCTATTAACGCACTTAAGTCACACAGTCTTAGATGAACAAGTGTAAATAACAGATGAACACAATAAATCTGTCAAGATTTCACCAGAGGAGAATTAAACACAAACATCAATAACATCTTCACATATTACAGACACCACTTTCACTTTATTTCTGTCATCTGTGTAAGATCTTATTGAGATTTAACTCGAGTTCATAGTGGTTCAATTATGTTTTAAGTCACCATTATGGCGATCAGTGTTTGCTTTGGTTGGACTCTTTGACTTTCTTGTAGCTTTAAAATGTACACTTATACAATAACACTGAAAGGGACTTTACAGGAACCGCAACTTTATGTTTGCTTAGTAACTGAAGATACATCTGAAAGAATTCAATCATTAAATAATAATAATATAGCATTAAAGATTTATTAAGATATGTTTGGTAAAGTGATTACATGTTATAATGGAAAGATCTCTGTCAGAAAATCTTTCTTTGCAATTGAGACACAGTTAGACACTTGACATACAAACCTCATCAATGGTGACAAACAATCATGAATGAGTTTTGTACTATGTACCCAGCATGCATTGCAGCATGAAGCTGTTCAGTTGATTGTCACCATTGTTGAGATTCATATGTGGATTGTTCATTTCTCTGTGTCCGACTCATTCTATAGGTTAATATTTTGTCTATATAGTGTGAGAGCACTTTTGAAAATTGAAATACTATACATTCTTTTTACTGGTTTACATCACTTCATGGCAATAGTCCCACCACATGGTCAAATTTTGAGCAAACATGTTTAGAGCACATTTAGGAAGAGTTAGTTTTAAAAATAAGAGCTTTTGTAGATGTGTGACCTACAGTAACTAGCTGGCAACAGTGTTGCCAATATATTACTGTAGAAATAGCGGGTAAGGGCTAACCGTGTATAAACCGCCAGCGATTGACATCTACCTGATACTGCACTCATATTCACATAAAGAAGCCATGTTGACAAGTTTTTGTAAGTTAGGGCAAAATCCACAAGATTGTAGTACCTTCATTGCCCTGTAAATGGCAATATTAATTATAAGATAGGTGTCATGCAAAATGTAATGTGTAATTGCATTAGTCATTACAAATGTAGTGGAGTAAAGAGTACATATACTTGTTCAAAAATGTAGTTAAGTAGAGAGTAAAAGTTGCTAATATCTTTAATACTCAGTACAACTACAAAGTAGCCAAAAAGATACTTAAGTAAAGTAACTAAGTACATTTACTCCAATACTTTACACCACTGCTCTTTATTAAATGTTTTAAAAACGCAATCATAACATGTCAATACATTTTGTCTTAAATATTTCAAGTTTATATTGTTAAATGGTTACTTGAACACTGCAAAAAAATATTTTCTTACTAAGCAAGTATAGACTAAATTAGTTTAAAACAGGCCAAAAAAATCTACTTAGATTTTCTAATCTAGAGTAGATTAGTTTGACCTTTTTCTCAAGTACCTAATTTGTGACCCTGGACCACATGAAGATATTTTATAACTTCCCTACCGTAAATATATCAAGACTTTTTTTTGTGAGTGGATGCAGCAAAATCTCAAACAAAAATGGCCGGAAACTCTCCTACAAACCTCACTCGCTGCTACCCGCTCTTTGAGAATTACCCTCTCAAGTTTGGTATCTATGTAAAGCTTAGAATTTAAGTTTTCGGGTTCATCTGCTCTCCACAACGTCATTACAGTGGTAAGCCAATAGAGTGTTAAAACAAACCTGTTTCTTCTTAGCAACGGCCTGCTACAGCGCCTCTGATGGACAACCTTAAAGGCCATTTTCTCAATATTTTGATTTTTTTGCACCCTCAGATTCAAGATTATCAAATAGTTGTATCTCGGACAGATTTTGTCCTATCCAATCAAACCACGCATCAATGGAAAGCTTTTCAGTATCCCAATTAAAAAAATTGACACTCATGACTGGTTTAGGTCCAGGGTCACATTTAGTTTTTTTTACCCTATTGGCAGATTTTTGCTTGTTTTAAACGTAAACTTAATTAAAGCTTACATTTTCATTCATAAAACTAGACTTAAATCAAGCCGACAAGGAAAGTGACCTAAGATATTTAGGAACTTTTAGATATTTGTAGAAAACTGTCAGGGATGGTGTGGAAGAACCCAAGTGCAGGCAGGCGGTGAAGGGGTTAACACAAGACTTTAATCTTAAACAACAGAACAGAAAACAAAAACCCACAATGGGGAAAACAGGACACGATCACTATAACAATAACTCAACAAAAATGAACACTTCCCTCGAAGGGGTAAAATAACCACTAACCACTAACCACGACACAACGTCCAAAACAAGGAAGGTAGTCCACAGATGCTACTAGGCAAGGTAAGAGAAACACAAGCACGACACGGGGAATATACAAACACATGAAACGCAAGAGCACAGGACAATGAAGCAAGAGGGCATTAAATAGGGTAAACAAATGAGGGATAATGACACACGCTGGTGGGAAACATTAGACATGGCAGGGAAGCAATACATGAAATGAGAGGGGCGGGGCGGGGCCAATGACAAGACACGAGAAAACACATGAGAAGTAAAAAACATAAACATCTCATGGCTTTCTCACATAGAACCTAAGGACTCAGTCCCGATCCTGCCACATGACTAGAAATACAGAACCAAGAATGCAGGACCGTGACAGAAAACAAGACAAAATGCTTTTTCATAAACATCACTTTGCTTTTTAAAATAAAATAGTTTGATATTATTAATAGTAACCTTCTGCAATAACATCAATACATGAAGAGTTTGGTTCCAAAATGAGATAACTCCATTTAAAAAAAATTCAAAAATCATGTTTTTTATTGTGCATTCCAGTTAGTTAAACTGCAGTTGGTTTCTTTTGATTTAAGCTTAATAACTCAAAGAATTCAGATAACTACAATAAAACACATAAAAACATAACATAATAAAAAACATGATTTTTGAAAATATTTAAAAACGGAGTTATCTCATTTTGGAACCAAACTCTTCACATTATGTTGACTGTAAATGGCATAAAATATTATCAATACTGTACTCCAAATAAGTAGCTATTAAGGTAATAAATACAGTTAATGCAAGTGTTAGTTAGTCAAGTTATTTCTGCTTTAAAATTCAGCAGAAAACTTTCTTTCTGTTTAAGACTGAAATCTGTGTTTCCGGCACATCACATTTGTCAAATGAATCGTAACTGGACAGGTCTGACCCTTTAAGCTTTCCATGCTTCATCAATTTCACTGAAAGACAACTGGGGCATCGGGTTCAAACGCTTTATTGTCGCTGCGCTGAACGCTACTTACATGAAATATGACAAAGACACATTGTGCATGACAACAGTTGTCAGTTTCATCACAAATCAACTTTTAATATATCCTTTATGAAAGTGAAATCTTTTTATAAAAATAGTTTTTAATGGATTGCATAGAGTTGAATTGGCCTATTCATTAGTCAACGTTTTAAAGTTCTGTTGAGGAGTTTTATTTGCCAAGTTTATGATGTCACATTTTATTTTCACAACATTATAATTAAATTTAAAAGCTCACAAATGACATTGGGCAATATTAACTGTGTTTTATTTTTTTGTTTCTACTTATAATTTCATAAATTTGATAATGACTTGACTTAACTCTGACCGGTCTAACAGTGCAATTAAAAGTATGTTCATCTATATTCAAAGTGAGGAATTATTTACCCTGTTTCTCATAATCTCTTTAAACGTAAGTATAATTTAAATGTATATTTAAATAAAAAATACCTTTTGTGTGAACTTCTTGAGTCATCCGAAATTGTACCATCTGGTCGTCGGCTCCAGGCATCCCCGAAAATGAAACGCTGCAACTTTTTACCCACAGTGCACCTTGTAAAGATGGCGCTGATGTATCAAATTATTTTCTACTCAAAGTTCCCAAAATGAGTCCAAAGCACTCATAGATTTCCCATTGCGAGAGCACATGGAGGTGTTGTTATTTCGGATGAAGCCGTGAAAACTGGCCTGACATGCAGTGGGCCGGTGGAAGAGGAGAACACTTAAGAGGTTTAATAATTGGAATCCTTCCCTTTTAAGGATGATTGACAGTTGTTCTCTGCTGGTGTAATTGCACTAAACGTTGGCCATGGTTTGTCCACAGAGGGAGGCCGGTGCTAATGAAGCACCACCATGTCTTTTCAACAGTCTTTTGTATTCATGATAATGGTGACCTACTGAAATGTAATTCAGTGTGGCCTGCCAAGCAAAAAATAAACGTTTTTTTATGATAAAATAGAAAGTGATTACATTACTTTTTTATACCACCTTTTTATCACATAAGACGGAAGGAATGAATAAGAGGAATGATTTGGTCATTTCGGTTCAGAAAATGTTAAAAAATTATAAAGCCACTGTAGGAAAAATGTTTTTGTTTTACCTTTTTGCAATGTGTGCAATCTAAATATTTGTTTAGTCGCTATAGGACGTAATTTTTATTTAAATATTTTATAGACGCTTGCATGCAACAAATACACATAATTATTATTATTATATATATTTATATATTTTATACACACACACACACACACACTGTATATATATATATATATATATATATATATATACATACATAATATACATATACATATACACTGTAGCTCAGTGGTTAAAGCATGGTGCTAGCCACGCCAAGGTAACAGGTTCGATCCCAGGGATTGCACATACTCTGATACAAATGTATAGTATAATGCAATGTAAATCACTTTGGATAAAAGCGTCTGCCAAATGCATAAATGTAAATATACATATACACACGCACGCACACACGCACAGACACACACACACACACACACACACACTATTCCCACTAGACACTCTATTCGCACTAGACACTTTTCACACACTACTGTGTGTACATAATCCCACAAAAGACTCAATAATATATGTATGTTTACATGCTCTGCACTACAAATCATCTCACACTTTTCCCTCACTTGTTATTAAAATGTATTTTGAGGAAAACCCGTGTCTTGAAACTGGTAAATCAGACTGGGATTTGTATCCATTGAGTCCTTTGGGAGTGCCTTTTTTCTATAAAAGAGGTTTGAGGGGGCATCTCGGCATTAGTGAAAGCACCCAAATAAGTGACAGGGCTCGTGCCACTAACACATTTAATAGTAAATATAAGGTGTCTGCTATATTTTTTAGGTTGAATTGAATTGTCTGCTGCAATTTGTTTTTCCTGCCTTACAAGTGTTCTTTGGTTACTTCAATTACTATGTGTATAAATTACCCATAATGCAATGTGCAATGACATAGTTTCCCAGACGCGATAGAACTGGCATTTTGTTGATATCTATTATCTTTGGCTGAACTCATTTCATGTTTGTATGATTGGAAAAATTTACTTTATTAAGCAAGATTTATTCAATTTCTAGTGTTTAGGTCGCCTATTAACCAAAGCAATGAATTTTATCAATTTTAATGTGATATTCAAATATTGCCCTATTTACATTAAACTTCAGGTTTATGTTTACAGCTTTCGCTAGTGTGAAATATCATAAATGATTCACTGTTATAGTGAATTGATAATATTAACAATAATTCATTGTGATCCTAATAGACTATCAAAGTGTACCAGTGAAGATCAATGAGTCAAACACAGTCGGTAGTTGTCTCAGCTAACTGAATGAAGACGCTAATAATCATTTATCAGGTTAAAATATTAAGGCTGTCCTCCTTTGCTTGTTTCCTCATTATCCTAATTGAGAGCAAATGAGCTAAGAGGTGCAGCGTAGCTATCAAGCTCCTTAGTTTTATCAGAAGACAATTTAAGCCTCAGATCCTATTAATGACAAAGCAGCTAACGCTTGAAGAAGCTGCGTCAGCTTACCAGACTGGGACAGGGGGAGGGATGAAAAACTATACAGTATGTAGTCAAAACATGTCAACTTGTTGAAAAAACACACAGCATCTTCTAAATCTCCGAAGTATGGCTGTGTGTAATTTATATTGTAAAACAAAATCACTGAAGCCTTGTTCCATTGTTAAAAATGCCAACTCTTGTGTTTTATGGACGGGTTTAAAGGGCTCATATGGCGCGAATACGTGCTTTTCTGTGTCTTTGGTGTGTTGCCCATGCATGCATGTATTAGACATTAAAGTGTCAGAACAAAACACATGCATTCTATCTAAAAGCAAATGCTCACCCAGACCTGCCTGAAACGCCTCGTGTAACCACACCCCCACAAATCTACGTCAGTTCGTGGTATGATTTGACTAAGACCGCCCAAATGTTTACGCAAGTAAGGTGGGTGTACCTGTCAGTACAATTGCTTTGGGACCTGATGTTCCAAATATGGTAAGAGGCATTACATTTCCGTCACATGCTTGTAGTATTCGACCAATCACTACGCACTGGTTAACTGGCCAATCATAGCATACCTCGTTTTTCAGAGCGATGAGCTTTGTAAAAAATCCACGCGTGTCAGAGAGGTGGGGCAAAGAGGAGATACAAACATGCACGGTGTGTGGAAAAGACAGCGTTTTTTAACCTTAAATCGTGTATATATATTTCATTACATCGAAAACAAACAATAATATTCATTTTAGCCGTGTCATATGACCACTTTAAAATATGTCAGTGCCATAGTCTGTTAATAGTCTTAAGATGCACACCAGTAATGTTTTTATATTTTATATCTTTAAGTCCTGGCTTAAAGATGGGGTAACATGCTATTTCATGCATTCTGACTTCTTTACACTGTTGAACGTGCTGGCTTCTCATGCTTAACATGGTCAACTTGTTAAAAAACGAGTTGGACGTATGACAGTATTTCTGTGCTCGATACACTCCCCCAGCACTCCAACTTGTTTCGGAAAGTTTGGATCCCTGTTTCGTAATGTACATGCATAATGAAAACAACATGAAGGGATAATGCGATGATGTATTGTGTGCTCTTGCTGTAGTTTCGTCCCCTCTGCCTGCCTCAAGCAGCTCGTCTTTTTCTGGAAATAATCAAACAGCAGTTTCTCTCTTTTATAAATTTGATCAAACTAAATACTAAGATACGACATATGCAATACTACTGTATACTCAAGATTAATATGAGATTTGCAGAAACGTCTCGGTTACGACTGTAACCTTTGTTCCCTGATGGAGGGAACGAGATGTTGTGTTGAGAGAAAGACTGGGGTTTGATCTTGAGAATCTATCATCTCCGAGAGGAATTTAAAAACGCCAATGAGCTTGGCGAATGCCACCCGAAATGCCCAGGGGAAGTCCGCTCGAACACAGGGGGAGCTCCGCTGCACGCATCTTAATTCCAGCAGTGTAGTAGTTTTCTCAAAGAGAATAGTTGCCTGACATCCAGTCATGCAGGTTCCGAAGAACAAAAAGATGAATGAATGGGCGCCGCCATCTCCTTTTATACCCGTATGCACGGGGCGGAGACTGGCGTGCACGTGCCATTCGCCAAGTTCATTGGCGTTTTTAAATTCCTCTCGGAGATGATAGGTTCTCAAGATCAAACCCCAGTCTGTCTCTAAACACAACGTCGAGAGACCGACTGAAAAGGAACTGGGTGTGTTTACCCCATCTTTAAGCTAAGCCTTGTCTGTTAAACCGGGCCAATGTGTCTTGAAGTTAAACAGCATAAAACCGAAACTTTTCAGTAAATCTGAACTCAACAGTTTTGCATAAATTTCCATAAAGTTACAAATTACACACGGTTTCTTTTCCGTTTTTTAAGGTTATTTGATGCCATAGAAGAACCTTTATCATCTGAAGAACCTTTCTGTTTCAAAAAAAGGTTCTTTGTGGCGAAAAAAGGTTAATAAAAAGATTATAAAAAGGTAAGAAAGAGATAGTTCTTTAATGAACCTTTGACTGAATGGTTCTTTGTGGAACCAAAAATGGTTCTTCTATGGCATCACATAAAGCAGTGGTTCTCAAACCTTTTCATTGTACGGACCCCTTTGTGTAGAGTGCATCGCTTTGTGGCCCCCATATAAATACTTGTAATATTAAATTTAGGATTGTAAGTAAACCAAAAACACATTCTGTCATGCAATGCTGGAACATCAATACTTGGTAGGTGGTGTTATTTTTCTGTTGTTTGATTGCATATAATTTATGATACATTTCTATATTTCATATAAAAAATATATTTCAAACAAAATCTGTGGCCCCTCTGGATCCATCTTGGGGCCCCCAGTTTGAGAATCACTGGTTTAAAGAACCATTTAAGCACCTTTATTTTTAAGAGTGTAGTTTTCAGTACATTGTTCACACTTATTAGTATGACTCTAAACATAACCATGGATCAAAACCCGTAGATTAGAAAGATGTGGTTTTGTTTATTTTAACAGTAACTACTTTACTCATTAGTGTTTGTTTGTCTATAAAGTCAGTTCCTAAAGTCAGTTAATTCTAAAATAACCATTAACCTGAAAGTGATCTGTTTCTTTATTACTCATGTTTTGGACTATTTATTGTTTAATATTATCTCATGTTGTGTCATTTTTGTGTTTATTTATTTGATGAGTCGAGTAGTTTGGCAAACACTTCAGGATTTGGTGCTTAATTTTAGGCTGTTGATGACGTTAAATCCCGCAGAGACACTGACATGCTTTGGACGTGCTGTAGCTTTAATCTACTGCTTAATCTTTATGTGCTAATTTACACCGCCTACAGCATCCTTCCATACACACACGCGCGCACACACTTCATCCTAGAGTAAATCCATCACATCCCATGAAAGAAAGTGATGTTCTGTACCACCTGTGGAGAAACCAACACAATCTCATGGCAAAAACAACTATTTTACGAGATGGCTAATTTTGGCTAATTCGTATGATCTCATTCGTACATTTTTACGATTTGCTTTTGCGCCTTTGACGTTAAGATTTAGGGGCGGGGCTTAAGTATTGCTTTTTTCTAGTAATCGTACGTTTTTGTATGATTCACAACATACAAAATCATATGAATTAGCCACCCTGTAAAACAGTTACAAAATTTCGTGAGATCAGGTTTAGAGAAACATTCTCACTCTACCAGATAACCGATTATGAGTAAAAGTCGACCTCGTATCTTGGTCGTTTATTACACATATTTAAGAAGTAATAAAATGAAAAAGAATTTTGGACAAGCTGATAATGGATATATTATTGTAATATAATGATTTATTTCTTGATTGAAGTTTTTATATACAGATAGCAATTATTTTATAAAACAGCTTTTTTACATCAATCTGACAATATAGCAAAATAAGAGGAAGCCAATTTTTCCAGTTGAGGTGAAAGGAAGCAAGAAAGGAAAGGACAGGAATAAAGCAAGAAAAGAGACACTAAATACAAAATACGTTGTGCATCTAAAAAAAGTTGTACACTATTTCCCAGCCATTAAATAATCTGTCCAACTGAAATGTCTTCTGCATGCTGAATTTGAATGTCTTGAGGAAAATGTAACTTTAGTATCTCTGTTATTTATATGAAGTTGAAAGAGAGGCTTAGGGTGTGACATCACACCCTGTTGCTTAACCATTGCATGTGAATTAATTTTGCACGATCTTTTAATGGGATGTTGAGTCCAAGACAAAACAAAGTTGGTCAGGGATCACGTCATACTTGGCTAAATCCTGCCGTGTGCTACATAAGCTCTTTCAGATCGATATAAATACACTGCGAGTTTTTAAACCATTATCTGTCATACACAGTCAAATCAGAGTTTGTGTTGGAGTTTACATGGTGACACACTTCTCTTCTGCTGTCTGTTTCACCTCGCTCATTGTGTTCTGAGCTTTGGCCTTGATTGCGTCAAAGTCCACGTCCATATTCTGGAGTTTGCCCAGAAAGGAATCGTTGATCTCTTCCTCTTCCTCATCTTCCTCCACCATCTTTGCCAGCTCCTCGGGCAGGTCCAGGTCGTCTCCGGACATCTGGATGGTGGCATCGTCTTGGGCACTCTGTTTCCAAACAGTGTTGTGTAAAAAGTGGATTGGATAACAAACAGATTTGGATAATTGTTCTGTCCCTTGATGTAGTCTTTTTTAGAGATTTATTTTGTGCTGTTCAGACGGTACACATTTGAGATGTGATGTGTTTTATATTTACTCATATTTTTATGGATCTAGATTATTTACAGTCAGGGTTGTCTGCCGTGTGATTGAAAGATTGAAGTCTTAGTTAAATTAATGCTTGAAATTAATCTTTGATGCTTGCTATCTAATACTTAATTCGATTCTTTAGCCTGGGTATTATCCAGATTTTTAAATAGTTGTATCTTGGCCAAATATTGTCCTATCCTTATGAACTATACATCAGGGATATTCAATTAATGTTCCAAGAGGTCCAGTTTTTATATTTTCTTCCTAACGGAGGTGCGGACAGCAGTGGTGTAAAGTATTGGAGTAAATGTAATTAGTTACTGTACTTAAGTATCTTTTTGGCTACTTTGTTGTTGTACTGAGTATTAAAGATATTAGCAATTTTTACTCTCTACTTGACAACATTTTTGAACAATTATATGTACTCTTTACTCCAATTACACACTACATTTTGCATAGCACCATCTTTTTTTGCAGCAGTTTATTTTTGCTACAGAAGAATTAATATTGCCATTTACAGGGAATTGAAGCTACTATAATCTTGTGGATTTTGCCCTAACTTACTAAAACTTGTCAACATGGCTTCTTTATGTGAATACGAGTGCAGTATCAGGTAGTTGTCAATCGCGGGTGGTTTATATGTAAAGTGAGGACATGACTGCAGCTGGCGATGAGGCCAAAACCAGCAAACCAGGGCATAAAGGCTTTAACTTTTTAATTTGACTTAACATTATTTTATTTATTTGTTATATTGAAGAGACCTTTTTGAATTGAGTTTGGTTTACTTATGAGCACTTGAGCTTAAATGAGACTTGGGTGTTTGTAATAGACGTAGTACTCTAAGACTTTTACTTTTTGGAATTGGTGACCTTGTAATGGAGTAATTTTCACTGCAAGGTATCTGTACTTTTACTTAAGTATGGTTTTCAGGTACTCTTTACACCTCTGGTGGACAGTATGTTTTTAGAAAATAAATAAATATTTAATAAATGTATCCCAGTTATATATATATATATATATATATCTTTTATCAGGCCATTTATTTTATATTTTGATATGTATTGTATAGGCTCTGTGACTAGGGGAATGCCCTTTTAATAGAATAATAATAATAATAATAATTAATATTTGTAAATAAAAAAAGTACTGACAACATATACAAACAACAAATGTAATATAACAATTAAAATGCTCTCATCATGAACAGAAATCAAATTTACTTACTAAATTAGCCTTTCCATGCCATTCACACCAGAACTACTACTTCTATCTTTAAATAATTTCCCAGTTAGAACGTTGTTCATTATAAAATGTGACCCTGCTTGTGAAAACCCAGCAAAAGTCTTTTAACAGTTTTCTACATAACATCATCCTACAGAATATTCTGTTAAAATATTGACTGAATAATGGCATTTAAAAGATTGAAATCTTAGTGAAATTAATACTTGAAATTAATCTCTGATGCTTGCTATCTAATAATTAATTCGATTCTTTAGCCTGGGTTTTCACAGGGTCACAAATGTTTGCATGCTGATCAATAATGCTAAATGTAGATAAAAACGTTATGGTTAATAAAATATCACAAATCTGGCCAAAAGGTTGGAGACCTTTTTTTAATTGACCCTTTAGACTGGTTTTGTTGTCCAGGGTCACATATGTGTCACGGTCTGGCAGGAAGAACCCAAATGCAGGCAGCAGTGAAGGGGTTAACACGACAAAGCTTTATTAAATGAACAAAACAAAAGGCCCACGATGGGGGTAAACCAAGACAAGACTAATACTGTAAGTAATATAACAACAAGAAACAAAACACTTCCCTCGATGGGGCAAAATAAAACTAAACAAAACACGACACAACGTCAAGGCAGGATAACATAAAACAACTACTCGTACAAACTATGACACGACTGAGAACAAGAACATCCAAGGGCAAGGTAATCCACAGGGAGAGCACGACACGCACACAATCACAAAGCACAACGAACGAGCACAGGACAAAGAAACAAGAGGGTATATATAGGGAACACAAACGAGGGATAACGACTTGGGGCAGGTGTGGTACATTAAACACTTAGGGAAGGATAACGAGGAAACGAGATGGCGGGAACAGAGACGAGACACTGGAAAAACACATGAGAGGCATAACATCTCATGGTCTTCCCACATAAAACCCAAGAACTCTGCCCCGATCCCACCACACGACTAGAATTTCATAAACAAGACGGTGGGACCGTGACAGAGCCCCCCCTTTAATGACACCTCCAGGTGTCACCAAGGGGTGACACAAGACAGCAGACTGGACCAAAGACAAAAACCAGACAAACATGGTGAACATGACAAGGGGTAGACAGGACAACAAGACTACAGGACTGGGGTGGCATAACAAAAATAACAAACATGGGAGGGGGGGTGGGCAAAACAAGAGTTCATAGGGGGCAGTCCAAAAGGGTTGGGGGGAACAGTCCCAGTCCCCGGCTGCGCTCGAGGGCGCTGAGTCCTGGGGGACTTAGGAGGAGTCCCGGGGGGAACAGTCTTTGGCCCTGGGAGTCTCCCAGGGACCGGCTGGACAGGGCTTGACGCCGGCTGGAAGGCCGGCTGGACAGGGCTTGACGCCGGCTGGAAGGCCGGCTGGACTGGCTTGACGCCGGCTGGAAGGCCGGCTGGACATGGCTTGACGCCGGCTGGAAGGCCGGCTGGACATGGCTTGACGCCGGCTGGAAGGCCGGCTGGACATGGCTTGACGCCGGCTGGAAGGCCGGCTGGACATGGCTTGACGCCGGCTGGAAGGCCGGCTGGACAGGCTTGACGCCGGCTGGAAGGCCGGCTGGACATGGCTTGACGCCGGCTGGAAGGCCGGCTGGACATGGCTTGACGCCGGCTGGAAGGCCGGCTGGACAGGCTTGAGCCGGCTGGATCCCGGACTGGACGCCGGCTGGATCCCGGACTGGACGCCGGCTGGATCGCCGGACTGGATCCGGCTGGACACCGGACTGGACACAAGACTGGACACAGGCCTGGACACATGACATAGACAACAAGACTGGACACAAGACTGGTACACAAGACTGGACACAGGACTGGACACAGCGGACTGGACACGGCTGCACCGGACTGGACGCTGGACTGGACCACCGGACTGGACGACCGGCACACCGGACTGGACGCCGGCCACACCGGACTGGACGCCGGCTGGACCACCGACTGGACGCCGGCTGGACACCGGACTGGACGCCGGCTGCACCGGACTGGACGCGGCTGCACCGGACTGACGCCGGCTGCACCGGACTGGACGCCGCTGGACCACCGGACTGGATGCGCTCAGGACTGGACGCCGGCTGCACCGGACTGGACGCCGGCTGACGACTGGACGGGCTGACCGGTGGACGCCGGCTGCACCGGACTGGACGCCGGCTGCACCGGCCGGGAAGGAGACCACGCTGCCCGCCGTTGCCTCTTCTTCTTACGCCTAGCCACCCGGCTGGTGGTCGGGTGATGGAAGGAGGTAAACGGCACGGCTGGCTCCGGCTGGGACTCCTCGGAGGTAGTTCCCCAGGACTCCCTCCTTCCTCGCCTACCTCGTAGGCTGACTGGTGGGGAGGCTGCAGGGGTTGAGGAGAGCGGTGTGGCAATGCCTAAAACCCCGATCTGCAGGGTCTGACCCTCCTGTATGGCGGCCAGCGGAGATGGGTGATAGTGACGTGTTGAGACCCTGGACTCCGGTCGGTTCATGACGTACTGCCACACGACATCGAAGTCCAGCGGTCTCAATGACCGCATCTCCGCCCGTGACAGGGGGTCCCTGAGACCGGCGTTAAAAAGCACCGCCACCTCCTCCTCCCCGAAGACATCCTCCTCTGCGGCATCCAGGAACCTATATAGATAGTCCTCGATGTCATCGTTCCCCTGACGAATGCCGCAGAGGAGGCGAGCCTGGT
Source organism: Triplophysa rosa (assembly GCF_024868665.1). Lineage (NCBI taxonomy): Eukaryota > Metazoa > Chordata > Actinopteri > Cypriniformes > Nemacheilidae > Triplophysa > Triplophysa rosa. The sequence goes on along the minus strand of NC_079894.1, from coordinate 25,349,497 downwards.
GGGACCGTCTCGTGCCCATGCTGCCTACTGGGTTCGTATTGGCTCGTTCGTTCTGTCACGGTCTGGCAGGAAGAACCCAAATGCAGGCAGCAGTGAAGGGGTTAACACGACAAAGCTTTATTAAATGAACAAAACAAAAGGCCCACGATGGGGGTAAACCAAGACAAGACTAATACTGTAAGTAATATAACAACAAGAAACAAAACACTTCCCTCGATGGGGCAAAATAAAACTAAACAAAACACGACACAACGTCAAGGCAGGATAACATAAAACAACTACTCGTACAAACTATGACACGACTGAGAACAAGAACATCCAAGGGCAAGGTAATCCACAGGGAGAGCACGACACGCACACAATCACAAAGCACAACGAACGAGCACAGGACAAAGAAACAAGAGGGTATATATAGGGAACACAAACGAGGGATAACGACCTGGGGCAGGTGTGGTACATTAAACACTTAGGGAAGGATAACGAGGAAACGAGATGGCGGGAACAGAGACGAGACACTGGAAAAACACATGAGAGGCATAACATCTCATGGTCTTCCCACATAAAACCCAAGAACTCTGCCCCGATCCCACCACACGACTAGAATTTCATAAACAAGACGGTGGGACCGTGACAATATGTCAGTGGTTTTATTTCATCTTATTTCAGATTCAGTGGGTGTGAATGTCGTCCGGCTTCACTCATCGGTGTTACCTGTGGTAGTCTGTATTTGTCTCGTAACTGAACTCGCAGGTTTGCTCTCTCTGCTTTTTTTGTGGCGAACTCCTTGTCTCTCTCTATCCTGATGACAAAACATGAAACACATTCAGCACGAATCATTTAACAAAGTCCTCCTGTTGAAGTGGGTTGTATTTGATTTGATTCGATTATTTCATTTGATATTTTGCATAACATATGTTTTTATTGTATTTCTCGATCATAAACAGAAATTGGATTGCTCATTTTTAAGAATAAGTAAACAGGTCATATACTATATGAATGTGACAGCAGGACAGAGCCTACGAAGGTTAAAGGGGGGATGCAACAATGTTTCATGCATTCTGACTTCTTTACAATGTTAAACGTGCTGTCTTCTCATGCTTGACATGGTCAATGTGATGAGCAAGGCGGGGCGAGAGCCGTGAGGGAACGACGCGGGGCCGGTGACGCGAGTGATAATGAGTGTCAGCTGCATGTTACACCGGTCCCGCATCTCTCACGGAGGAGATCGGAAGCATAAAAGGACGAGCGACAGGAGTGTACGACGAGGGAGGACCAGGCCTGGACATTATGTTAAGGTTTATTTATGTTTGTGTGGCCGGCAGTCGACCTTGAGGTGGCTGTCGGCCCTTTACTTTCGCTGTGCATTGTTTGTTTAGTTTATTAAAGTGTTTAACGTTTGCCGGTTCCCGACTCCTTCCTTCCCTACTTTGAACTGTATTACAGTCAACTTGTCAAAAAACGAGTTGGACGTATCACGTAGTATTTCTGTGCTCGATACGCTCCCCCCAATGTTCGTATAGGTTTCGTAAAGTTTTTTTCGAACATGAGAAACCGTTACGTAACAACTTTTCTTAGTCCCTTATTGGGCATTTCTCCCGAAAAAGCATGCCCACGGCAATGTGAAAGAAATAGCCCGCCCACGCATCAACCGACGAGCGATAGGAAGACCCGCTTACCATCAAGATTGGCTGTGCTGCAGCTGCATCAAGATTGGCTGTGGCCTCCAGCTGCAGCTCGTTACTCTTAGGATAGTGAGAGAAGTTTGAAAGTGTTTGTTTGTTCACGGCATTTTAGTGATGGATGTTATATAAACAGTGGATATAACGCTGGATTTGGAGATCATTTGAAACTGATAGATGGAGCGGTCCCAGCACTAAAAGATGCCGCACGTGGTAAGTGAAACTGAGTGTTTTGTTGGCAATGGGTGCGCAATGGGTGCTTTAGTTCAAGATGCTTATTCTGACTTTTACATAAAATATATAAAAGAATAAGGGAGCATATTACATTTTTTGTGCTTTAAATGAGTAAAAAATTCTTATTGACAAATGGGCAAAACCTAGGACAGTGACAAATTAAAAAAATATTAAAATTACAACTAAGTAGCATTTGGGGTGAAAGTAATTTGTCTTTTAATATGTCATAAATGGACTTTTGTTGTAAATATGCCTGATAAGATTGTTACACTGAATGACATTTCAGTGGGTGTCTTCTGTAAATCAGGTAAAACTGTATGATATTAATTTTTGCTCACAAAAACAAAAATGCAATTAAATTAAACAGAAAAGTTTTTCTTTTTTTGAACAACAACTATTTAAAGTGATATTACACTTATTGTTTTTATGCTTGAACCCTTTTTTGCCTTTGACCCATATATATACAGTATATATATATATATTTTAATTAATTGATACACTGGTAGATGACATTTGACCTGCTTTAGACTCTTGTGACCCAGTTCTGGATTTAACACTCTCAGGTGTTATGTAAAGAGATAACGAAACATCACAACCGTGTGTGTAGTCTGTTTTCCTAGACTTCACTGTGGCTTTCAGATGGAAGAGTTTCCCTCTCTTTAAAACTCTTGATCCTGTGCAGATATCCTGTTGAAGGATGATTCACATCCTCTTCATTAATCCTAGCATTACACAACAATAACAGAGTCAAAACAAGTCTAAAAGTTTTCATCATTCATATTATCAACTGACCTTTGTTTATGTGAAACTTTTGGCCAGGGCCTGAAATTCCAGGATGGGCTCGCAACTGGGGAGCAGCTACAGTATGTGGGAATCACAGTCCAGTAACCGTTACGATTTCCGTGCATTCAAGATGGAAATGATAAAGGTTTTGATCACTCTGTGTTCGGCAAAGAGGCTTCACGACTACTAGCGGCTCTCCGTCAAGGCAGACGTTCAGTGGCAGATTATGCCATTGAATTCCACACATTGGCAGCTACCTGCCTTTGGAATCCCGAAGCTTTAGTGGCTCGCTTCCTAGAGGGCCTGGCTAGCAACATCCAGGACAAGGTTTACGCTCATGGGCCCCCTGACAAACTTGACGACCTTATTGATGTTGCCATTCGGATGGACGCCAGAATGGAACTGCGCCTGCGGGTCAGGGCTGACTCTAGGTCTCCGGCAGATTCCTGGATGACTCCTCCTAATGTGCCGGGTCCTTCCGGCGAGTGAGAACCCATGCAGCTGGGATGGCTGAAACTCTCTGCTAAGAATAAATTGCGCCGCCTGACCGAGGGATTTTGCTGTTACTGTGCCGGTCATGGACATCGGGCTTCTTCATGTCCGGTAAAAGCCAGCGCTCGTCGGTAGTCAGGAGAGTCCTGGCGAGCGCTACGACCATCTCCCCCAGTTTAAGCTCTCGCACCCTTCTCCCGGTTGTGGTTACCTTCAATGACGTTTGCTTCAACGAACTGGCTCTCATCGACTCGGGCGCTGAAGGAAACTTGATGGAGCCTGGGCCTGTGAAAAGGGACTCTCAATCTTCCCTCTCCGTCCGTTTATGGTTGCCCACTCCCTAGACAGCCGAGTCCTGAGGTCGGTCTCATCCGTCATCGATTCAGTGGGTGTCGTCACCTCAGGTAACCACAGGGAGGAGCTAGGGTTCTTTGTGTTTAAGTCCCCTACGGTTCCCATCGTGTTGGGCCATCCCGGGCTCTCCCTGCACAACCCCTCCATTAACTGGGCTGAAAACTCTATTTTTGTTTGGAGTTCTTATTGTCATGCTCATTGTCTTGGTTCTGCTCACTCACCTGTTCCTTCTTCTTTTACACAGGATGAACAGACTGATTTGGCTCGGGTTCCTGACGTGTATCATGGGCTTACAGCGATCTTCAGCAAGTCTCGGGCCACTGCTCTTCCTCTTCACCGACTGTACGATTGTGCTATCGACCTCCTGCCAGGCACTTCTCCGCCACGTGGTCGGATTTTCTCCTTGTCTGCCCCGGAGTGGACAGCCATGGAGAAATATTTAAATGAGTCTCTGGCAGCCGGGATGATTTGTCCCTCCTCAACTCCGGCTGGCGCGGGGTTCTTCTTCGTGAAAAAGGAGGATGGCTCTTTGCGTCCATGCATAGATTACAGGGGTCTGAATGACATAACCGTTAAGAACCGGTATCCTCTGCCGCTTATGTCTTCAGCCTTTTGAAGGGGGCAAGATTTTTCACGAAGTTAGATTTCCGCAACGCTTACCATCTGGTCCGGAAAAGGAGGGGGGACGAATGGAAGACGGCCTTTAACACCCCCACGGGGCATTTTGAATATCGGGTCATGCCTTTTGGTTTGTCCAATGCCCCGGCCGTCTTCCAAGCACTCGTCAATGATGTGCTCCAAGATATGATAAATAAATTCATATTTGTGTACCTGGACGATATCCTGATCTTCTCCTCTTCTCTCCAGGTACACATGCAGCATGTCTGACGGGTGCTTCAACGTCTGCTAGAGAATCAGCTGTTCGTGAAGGCGGAGAAGTGCGAGTTCCACCTCCAGTCGGTTTCGTTCTTGAGACACATTATTTCGTCTGAGGGGATTCTCATGGATCCTGCCAAGGTGAGAGCCGTTTCCGACTGGCTGCCACCTGACTCCTGAAAATCCTTACAGCAGTTCCTGGGTTTCGCCAACTTTTATCGGCGATTCATCAGGAACTTCGGGCAGGTGGCGGCACCCCTCTCCGCGCTGACCTCCACCAAAACTAAATTCACCTGGACTGCCGCTGCTCAGGTGGCTTTTGGGGAGCTCAAGAATAGGTTATCGCTGCTCCTATTCTTGTCACCCCCGATCCGTCCCGGTAGTTTGTGGTGGTGGTCGAAGCGTCTGAGGATGGAGTCGGGGCGGTCCTTTCCCAGGTTTCCTCTCATGATCATAAGCTGCACCCCTGCCCTTATTATTCTCATCGTTTGTCTCCCGCAGGACGAAATTATGATGTCGGCAATCGAGAGCTGCTGGCGGTTCGGCTGGCATTGGAGTGGCGCCACTGGCTGGAGGGCTCTACTATTCCTTTCATTGTGTGGACCAACCATAGAAATCTGGAATACATTCAGTTCGCCAAACGGCTGAATGCCAGACAGGCTCTCTGGGCACTCTTCTTTGGGCGCTTCGATTTCACGCTATCCTATCGGCCCGGTTCTAAGAATGGCAAACCTGATGCTCTGTCACAATGTTTTAACCCCCCAGAGGACTCGCTCCCTCTGGATACCATTCTGCCCATTGACCGTGTGCTGGGGCCGGTTACCTGGGCTATTGAGCAGCGCGTCAGGCAGGCTCTGGCGGGAATGGAGGTGCCTTGGGGGTGCCCAGCGGGACGCCTCTATGTTCATAAGTCGGTCCACGCCGCTGTACTCCAGTGGGGCCACGCTGTTACAACCCTGGTTGCTTGTATGTTTGTGTTGAGTTTGTGTTGCAGGAATGGAGGCCATTCATTGGCTAATGGATAGCTGCTTCTGATTGGTGTGGCTGTTTTGGGGAGGGAATTAAAAGTCTGTCCTCTCCATTCATTGTTAGCTTGCTAGCCTGCCAGCAGCTTGCTCATTTATTGTCTTGGGCCTGTTTTTTTGTTATGTTTTGTTGATTATAAGTTAGACACCCTGTGATTGTGATTTTTCTTTCTTTGGGATAGTAGGACTCCGAAGCCATTTTTCTTTTATTGTTCCCTTCTTATAACTTGTTTATGTGGGTAGGGAGAAAGGGAAGTGTTTGTGTAGAAAATCATCATAATTTTCTTTATTATTGTTTTATAGGTTATGTAGAGGGAGTGGGGTTTAAGTTGTGGGGTTTTGTTTGTTGTTTTGGCGTTTTCGAAGTCTGAAAGTTGATCCCATATTATTTGTTTTCAATAAATATTCTGTTATGACGAATTTTGGGTCTGAGACATCTTTCTGTTGTGGCCTGGCCTTAGACGGGCCATAACAGAATTGGGGGCTCGTCTTATAAAATATTTTGTACTTTTTCATTGACTTTTGCAACAAGTTTTCGATCGTTGTATTTTTCGTGACGTGTTTTCTTTGACTGGCGGTTTTATTTAAGTGTGGGAGGAGTTAAAGCTGTTATGTCGTCTAAATTTGAGTTGCATGAATTTACTTGTGCACCAATATTAGAGAAATTTAATAAATGTTGTAAGGATGATTTAATATTGATCGCAGCGTTTTTCGATGTGTCCGTGCCACGAGGTGCTTTGAAAACGGAGATTAAAGAGGCGTTGAAAATGGAGTTGTTTAAAATGAAGGTTTTACCTGATGAGAGCGAGGTCTCGGGTGTTGCAACTGTTTCGGCGATTTCTGAGGAGTTAGACGCTGCGGAGGCAGAGTTTGGATCCGTGAAATCGATTAGCATAGATCCCGTTTATTAGCCTCTACTATTTGGTCCTCGGTTGGAGATACGGCTAAAAGAACTTGAGCTTGAACTGAGTCGTCAACAGTATCAGAACCAGCTTCTCCATGTACGAGCAATGGAGGTTGAGGCTCAAAGAGACATCCGGCTTAAAGAGCTGGAGTTAAAAGTTAAAGCAGAGCCGTCTGCCGGTCCTCCGCCTTCCGGTTTTCGTGGACATGTTTCCTCTATGCCTGTTAGCGCCTCTTCTCCCATTTCATCACCGGCTTCGCAACCCGTCTCTTCTGTAAGTACTAATTTTGATATTAGTCGTCAAATTACTTTAGTGCCTCTGTTTCGAGAAAGTTAAGTTGATACTTATTTCTCTGTTTTCGAGAGAATTGCGACCACTTTGCAGTGGCCTAAAACTGTTTGGCCGCTTCTGTTACAGTGTAAATTCGTGGGTAAAGCCCAAGAGGTTTGTTCCGCATTATCACTAGAACAGAGTTTAGACTATGATACCGTTAAAGCTGCTGTGTTACGTGCATATGAACTTGTTCCTGAGGCTTACCGGCAGAAGTTTAGAAAACACTGTAAAACCGCCAGCCAAACATACGTTGAGTTTGCTCGAGAAAAAGTTGCGTTTTTTGAAAAGTGGTGTGCAGCGAGTAAAGTCACAACTTTCGAACAACTAAAAGAGATGATTTTGTTGGAAGAATATAAGAACTGTATTTCCGATAAAATAGTAATTTATTTGAATGAGCAAAAAGCTGCTTCACTTGCTAATGCTGCTGTTTTTTCGGACGAATTTGTGCTTACACACAAGATTGTTTTTGCGTCCCCACGGTGTGGTTCAACTGAACGCAGTCGCACTATTAAAACTGCTTTGTCTTCGTCTGATTCGTCTGTGACTCCCTTGACTGACTCGCGTGAGTGTTTTTATTGTCATGAAATGGGTCACCTTATTGCTACATGTCCTTCTCTGAAACGCAAGGGTCAAAGAAAAGTACAAAATCCTCCTAAAGGGGTTGCCTTAGTTTTTGCTCAGCCCTCTGACAAGGTAGTTGCGTCCGCTGAGTATATTTTTGAACCTTTTGTTTTTGAAGGTACAGTGTCACTTTTTGAAGCAGATGAGGAATCTAAGTGTATTCGAATCTTAAGGGAAATGTTCTACCTTTTTCATTGGATTCTAGTTGTGGCATGGATGTGTTAGTTCAAGGTATTGAACTAAAGTTCCACTCCACACCATGTATTTACGCTCTGATATGCTTAGTGGATCTGTTAAAGTAGCGGTTCGTGCTCAGTTACCTGTAAAAGGGGTTTCTATGATTCTGGGAAATGACCTTGCTGGAGAAAAAGTTTTCTGTCTTCCTCATGTCACTGATGTACCCATAGCAGTAGATGAAAATGAATTGTTAGTTCAGACATTTCCTACTGTATTCAATATTTGTGCTGTGACTCGGGCACAGTCTCGAAAACTTGCAAATGATATTGATCTTTCTGATTCATTTCTTTGTTCTGATTCTAAAAGTTTAGAAGCTAAACAAGATTGTCCAAGTTCAGTTGATGTACCTGTATTGGAGTGTGTTACTGCCACTGAAGCTGAGTTTCCATTTGATAGGGCTCAATTGGTGGTTTTACAAAGCTCAGATGACACCCTGTCTGCATGTTTTTCGTCTGCTGTTGATAAGACTCAACTGTGTGAATATCCAGTTGTTTTTTATTTTGATGAGGGTGTGTTGATGCGAAAGTGGACACCAAAAGAGTCAAATGAAGAGTGGGCTTCAGTTTTTCAGGTGGTTGTGCCTAAGCCATACAGAGTTCATGTTTTGTCTGTAGCCCATGATCATCAGCTCTCTGGTCATATGGGGGTTAGGAAGACTTACAACAACTTGTTTAAGCATTTCTTTTGGCCTGCAATGAAAGCAGATGTATCTCTGTACTGTCGATCTTGCCATTCTTGTCAGGTTGCTGGTAAGCCTAATCAGGTCATTTCCCCAGCCCCTCTTAAACCTATACCTGTAATGAATGAACCTTTTGAGAAACTTGTCATTGATTGTGTAGGCCCTTTGCCTAAAACTAAGTCTGGCAATTCATATTTGTTGACCTTAATGTGCTCCTCTACTCGGTATCCTGAGGCTGTTCCATTACGTTCCTTGAAAGCTCCTGTTATTGTAAAAGCTTTAGTTAAATTTTGTACTACTTTTGGTTTGCCAAAATTCATTCAATCAGATCGAGGCTCTAATTTTACATCTAGAGTCTTTGCTAAAGTCATGAAAGAATTAAACGTCACACATCAGGTATCATCTGCATATCATCCTCAATCACAAGGGGTGCTGGAACGTTTCCACCAAACTCTAAAATCTGTGCTTCGGACTTATTGTGTAGATCATGAGAAAGATTGGGATGAACAAGTTCCTCTTTTATTATTTGCTGTTAGAAATTTAGTCCAGGAAAGTCTGGGTTTTAGCCCTTCAGAGTTAGTTTTTGGCCATGTTGTGCGTGGGCCATTAAAAATTCTGCAAGAACATCTTCTGTCCACAGAGCAGACTCCATCCCATTCTAAGAATGTGCTGGAACATGTGTGCGCATTCCGTGAGCGTTTGCATGCTGTTTGGGATTTTGCCAAACGCTCGCTTGCTTCCTCTCAAGCGCGAATGAAAAGTTGGTATGATAAAAAATCTCTAAGTCGCTCATTTCCAGTTGGTAGTGAAGTTCTTGTGTTGTTGCCTTTGCCTGGTTCAACACTTCAGGCTAAGTTTTCAGGGCCTTATGTTGTTGAGCTGAAATTGAGTGACACTGACTATGTGATTATGACTCCAGATAGAAAGAGAAAAACTCGTGTGTGTCATATTAATATGCTGAAAGCTTATGTGTCTTGTTTTAGCCTTAACAACTCTCTCGTAACCCCAGCATCGGCCGCAGTGTTGGTGGTAAATGTGTCACCTTCAGATTATTCCCCAGAAGTTGATGGACTTCATTTAGGTAACACTTGTGTTCCATGTGCACGCTTGCCAAACTCTGAGACCCTTTTAAGTTTGTCTTCGAAGTTATCTCACTTACCTAGTTCGGCTCAAGATGAACTTGTAATCTTAGTTAAAAGGTATCCTTTGCTTTTCTCTGACATTCCTTCAACCACTAATGTACTGAAGCACGATATTGATGTAGATGGCCATGCCCCAGTTAAACAGAATGCTTATAGAGTTAACCCAGTGAAACGTGCTTTGATGAAGCAGGAGATACAATACTTGGTAGAGAATGGTTTTGCGGTTTCAAGTACTAGCCCATGGTGTTCCCCCTGTTTGTTGGTTCCCAAACCTGATGGCACAGCTCGTTTTTGTACTGATTATAGAAAGATTAATGCCATCACCAAATCCGATTCATTTCCTCTTCCGAGAATGGAAGATTGTGTGGATAGGGTAGGAAATTCCAAGTTTGTGACCAAGTTAGACTTGCTAAAGGGTTATTGGCAGGTCCCACTTACGGACCGTGCCTCAGAGATTTCGGCTTTCGCCACTCCAGATTGTTTTTTATAATACAAGGTTATGGCTTTTGGTTTAAAAAATGCTCCTGCAACATTTCAACGTTTGATGTCCTATGTACTTTGTGATGTACCTTGTTGTGAAGCATACCTTGATGATGTAGTGTGTTATTCTGACACTTGGGAAAAGCACCTTGAAACTTTGGACACTGTGTTTGGGCTTTTTCAATCGGCAAACCTTACACTCAATCTTGCTAAATGTGAATTTGGTTGTGCTACAGTCACTTATTTGGGTAAACAAGTTGGTCAGGGAACCGTTCGTCCTGTTGATGCTAAGATCCAAGCCATTAATGCTTTCCCAGTTCCTACGACAAGACGAGAACTTAGGCGATTTCTTGGGATGGCTGGATATTATCGGAGTTTTTGCAAGAACTTTTCAGATGTTGCAAAACCCTTAATAGATCTCCTGCGGGGCGCAGTTGCTTTTAAATGGGATACTAGGTGTCAGTTCGCTTTTGATTGCCTCAAATCTTTGTTGTGTTGTTCTCCTGTGTTTGCAGCTCCGGACTTCTCGAAACCATTTAAGTTGGAGGTGGATGCTTGTGGAACTGGTGCTGGTGCTGTCTTATTACAAGATAATCATGGAATCGACCGCCCAGTCTGCTTTTATTCCAAGAAGTTTAATCGTCACCAGGTTAACTATAGCACTATAGAAAAAGAGGCTCTTGCCCTTTTGCTAGCCTTACAACAATTTGAGGTTTATCTTGGTTCTAGTTCACTGCCCATTGTTGTTTATACTGACCATAACCCACTTGTTTTTCTTCTCCGCATGTGCAACACGAATCAACGCCTTATGCGGTGGGCACTCATTTGCCAAAGTTTTAATTTGAAGATTGTACATAAAAAGGGTATTGATAATGTGATTGCTGACACTTTGTCTAGATGCCATATGTGAAACAGCTTGTTAATTTGTAATCTTATGGGTGGGGGTGTTACAACCCTGGTTGTTTGTATGTTTGTGTTGAGTTTGTGTTGCAGGAATGGAGGCCATTCATTGGCTAATGGATAGCTGCTTCTGATTGGTGTGGCTGTTTTGGGTAGGGAATTAAAAGTCTGTCCTCTCCATTCATTGTTAGCTTGCTAGCCTGCCAGCAGCTTGCTCATTTATTGTCTTGGGCCTGTTTGTTTGTTATGTTTTGTTGATTATAAGTTAGACACCCTGTGATTGTGATTTTTCTTTCTTTGGGATATTAGGACTCCGAAGCCATTTTTCTTTTATTGTTCCCTTCTTATAACTTGTTTATGTGGGTAGGGAGAAAGGGAAGTGTTTATGTAGAAAATCATCATAATTTTCTTTATTATTGTTTTATAGGTTATGTAGAGGGAGTGGGGTTTAAGTTGTGGGGTTTTGTTTGTTGTTTTGGCTTTTTCGAAGTCTGAAAGTTGATCCCATATTATTTGTTTTCAATAAATATTCTGTTATGACGAATTTTGGGTCTGAGACATCTTTCTGTTGTGGCCTGGCCTTAGACGGGCCATAACACACGCCTCCAGACTCACGTGTCATCCGGGGGTCAGAAGATTGCTGACTGCCATCCATCAGCGATTCTGGTGGCCCACCATGGCGGAGGAGGTCCGTCAGTTCGTCAGTGCATGCCCGGTCTGTGCCCAGAGTAAGTCCTCTAACTTGCCCCCCCGGGCTGCTCCAACCCCTCCCCATTCCTTCCCGTCCCTGGTCACATATTGCCTGGATTTTGTGGTTGGTCTCCCTCCATCCAGTGGCAATACTGTGGTTCTTACGGTAGTGGATCGCTTTTCCAAAGCAGTTCACTTCCCCTCCCCAAACTTCCCTCTGCTAAGGAGACAGCCCGGGCGGTCATCGACCATGTCTTTCGGATTCACGGTCTTCCGGAGAACGTGGTCTCTGACAGTCTGTTGTCTGGATTTAACCCATAGACTAACGGCCAGTCCGAGCGTGCCAACCAAGAGCTGGGACGGATGCTCCAATGCCTGGCTTCTCAGAATCCCTCCACCTGGAGCCAGCAGCTTACTTGGGCTGAGTACGCTCACAACTCGTTGCCGGCGTCATCGACTGGACTGTCCCTGTTCATGTGTTGCCTGGGTTTTCAACCTCCTTCTGATTTCTTCCCAAGCTTCCGAAGCGGCGATTCCCTCGGTCCAAGCGTTTATTCGCCACTGTCGCCTCACTTGGAAGAGGGTCAGGGATGCGCTTATCCATGCCAGGGGTCGCACTAAGCGTGCCGCCAACCGTTACCAGAGGAGGGCTCCCAGATATGTCCGTGGACAACGAGTATGGCTCTCTACTAGAGATTTCCCTTTGCGGGTCCCGGCCCGCAAACTAGCACCCCACTTTATAGGGCCATATTACGTCGTCAAGGTCCTCAGTCCAGTGGCGTTAAGACTTCGGTTGCTTAATTACCTCAGTCAGGTTCATCAGGTTTTCCACGTCTCCAAAATTAAACCGGTCCGTCGTTCCCCCTAAGTTCCCCCTGTGTCCTCCCCTGTCTCTCCCCCTCCTCCCCTTATCATTGATGGCTCCCCCGCCTTCAAGGTCAGGAGGGTGCTAGACTCCAGACGACATGGGCGGGATTCCAGTATCTGGTAGATTGGGAGGGTTACGGTCCGGAGGAGAGGTGCTGGGTCCCGGCCCGGGACATCCTGGACCGCTCGCTCATCGAGACTTTCCATCTCCGTCACCCCCCTCCATCCTCGAGCACGCCGGGAGGCACTCCTGGGGGAGGGGGTACTGTCAGGACCCGGTTTGATCAATCTCTGATCTTTCAGTTTCTCACGTGCGCTCTCGCACAGCTGCTCTCACTTACCGCTCTCTCCCGCTCACACAGCTGTTCCCCCTTTCCTCATTATTTTATTCCCATTATATTCTCCTCCGTTCTCTCTCTCATTGCTTGTGTGCTTTGCTTGTCAGTCTTGCTTTGCACTAATCTTGTTTTTGCCTAGTTTGCGTGTGGCTGTCCGGTCTTGGAGTTCGCTCGCTGTTCCTGTCTTCGCCTTGCTGGTTTGATCCCTGCCTGTCTGTTTTCGAGCTGCCTCTGCCCCTCTGCATCCCGGTTGATCTCTGCCTGTCTGATTCTCGAGCTGTCTTTGCCCTACAGATAACGTTCGCCCTTCAGATTACCCACGCCTGCCCAACTTCGATCTGCCTCAGCCCTGAACTGTTTTATGAACTATTTTCCCTTACAGAAAAGACACACGAAATTCACATGTGCAAAAAACACATGTGATCACATGTGAAATGTGTGTTTTTGGAACATTTTGGTGTGAATTCCATGTGAATTCCCACGTGAAACCAATGGGATAACCATATGCGTCTCCACATGTGATCACATGTTCTTCACGTCACCACATGTTGCACATGTCATCCCATGGGTTTTTAACATGTTATCCCATGAGTTTCACGTGGGAATTCACACCAAAATGTTCCAAAAACACACATTTCACATGTGATCACACGTGTTTTTTGCACATGTTAAACACATGTTGTATACATGTAAACACATGTTGTATACATGTGATCACATGTGAAAAACATGTGAAATTCATGTTTCTTTTCTGTAAGGGTTTGCCCTGCTACAGGTTTTTCCTTAACTGTCAGTTTTTTCAGTTTTTGTTAATAAACTTCTTCCCGCATCCATTTGCTCTTGGGTCCTTTCTTCGTGAGTGTGACACATTGATCCTCTTTTCTTACTCCTACCAACTCACATCCAGGTGATACTCATGTACACTATTTTTCCAAAGTATATGACGGCATCTTCTAATAAACGTATTCAGCTATTCCATTCATTCCAATTAAAACAAATACTGTTTCCATCTGTTTTGAAGGACTTTTTTGCATAAACCTTTCTTTATGCACACCCTGTCACGGCTGACGTGGAAAGAGAACCCAATTGCAGGCAGGCGGAGATCAAGGGGTTAACAAAAAACTTTTATTAAATAAACAAAACACAAAACAAAGATCCACAAGGGGATTAAACACTAACAGATAAATAATACACGAACATAGACAGGAACAATAAACTGGACTGGACTAAACTAACATAACACTAGACACTAAATGACTGGACTAGACTAAACACTTACTAGGACTGGTATTTACACAGCACACAGGAACACAGCGAACATGGAGTACATAGCAAGGACACCACGCACAAACACTCCAAACACAATGACCGAACACAGGACAAAGAAACATGAGGGTATATATAGGTAAGACAAACAAGGGATAATGACACGGGGCAGGTGTGGGTAATTAAACACTCAGGGGAAGATGACAAGGAAACGAGAGGAATGGGGCCAATGACAAGACACTGGAGAGAACGTATATTATTGTCAAACGGACAATAATATGTTTCTCTCCACACATAACCTAAGGACTCTGCCCCAATCCCACCACACGACTAGAATTTCATAAACAAGACGGTGGGACCGTGACACACCCATAAGAAATCACAGATCTCTTTAATATCTGCAATATTTCACCTAGACATTAATGAGATTAAATGGAGAGCAAATGGAAACCTTTGCTGAAGTGTCATCAGTATTTTAGATAAAGAAAAAGAATCTCAATAAGAACTCAAACATTTCTCATCAAATTTACTCAAATCAAGATTATTTGACCTCTACAAATTCATTTCACACCTCCATACTCTTCATGTGTTTCAACAATCACACTCTCATTTGTTACATCTTGTATTACTCTTGAGCAATTTTAGGAGAAATAATTGAGACTAAATTGATCTTGAAATGAAATACAACTGAGAACTCAAATCTCCCGAGCTGTGAAAGAGCAACATTTCAGAAAAACATGTTTAAAAGAAAAGCAACTCAATTGAGCTACTCTGTAACAGACATACAGTATCTGTAGAAAGTGTGTGTCATGTGACTGTAGTGATGTCATCGGCGAGAGATGTACTCACTTTTCCTCGATGAGCTCTTTCTGGTACTCCTCAAACTCTTCTCTGCTCATTCCTTTAGACGCCGCCGTCTCTTTACCTCCCGTTTTATCATCTTCATCATCTTTTCCACCGGTCATGTTCTTCAGTTTATCCCCAACCATCTGCTGGAGGAGGAACGCCATGATCTCGAACCTTGGAGCTGTTGAACAGATGAACTGTCTGGTAGAACCAAAGGTGGTTTCACTTTTTTTTAACCTTCTTAACGTGACCTTTCCAAAACAGTAATGCAGTTGTGTAGACTAATTTGGCTTCTTGTTGGTGAAAATATGGAGGGACGACGACAGCGGAGATGTTTTGGAGATGGATTTGGACCCTCTGATTGAGATGAAGGTGTGAAGCTATAGGTGTGGATGTATTAGATGATGAAAAGAGCTCAAGAGCTTATCTCATTATAAATACTCCATGAACACTCGGACTGTTCAAGGACACAATATTAAGACCAATATTAAACGTTTTTATTTTCGATTGAGCTTTATTGTAATTTTCATATGCATATACTTAACATAAATACTAGAGCTGTCAAATGATTAATCGCGATAAATCGCATACAGAATAAAGGTTTGTGTTTACGAAACCTAATATATTTCTGAGTACTGTCCATATTCATTTTGTATTCATAAACAACATAAAAAACACATACATGTATACATATTTAGGGAATATTTAAATGTGTTTGTTTATATTTACCAATAATTTATATAATTTATATTTTTCTTAGATATTTGCATGTATGTGTATGTGTTTAAAAATACAAAATTAATATGCAAAGTACACAGATACATATTATGTAAACACAGCCCTAATAAATATAATATAATAATAAGTAAATATGTATACTTCAAACGAACACATTTGCTGCATAAACACATGCATTGCTTTAATGTAATGAGCTGGAAACATTGCAGACTTGTATGTACAATATACACTCACCTAAAGGATTATTAGGAACACCATACTAATACGGTGTTTGACCCCCTTTCGCCTTCAGAACTGCCTTAATTCTACGTGGCATTGATTCAACAAGGTGCTGAAAGCATTCTTTAGAAATGTTGGCCCATATTGATAGGATAGCATCTTGCAGTTGATGGAGATTTGTGGGATGCACATCCAGGGCACGAAGCTCCCGTTCCACCACATCCCAAAGATGTTCTATCGGGTTGAGATCTGGTGACTGTGGGGGCCATTCTAGTACAGTGAACTCATTGTCATGTTCAAGAAACCAATTTGAAATGATTCGAGCTTTGTGACATGGTGCATTATCCTGCTGGAAGTAGCCATTAGAGGATGGGTACATGGTGGTCATAAAGGGATGGACATGGTCAGAAACAATGCTCAGGTAGGCCGTGGCATTTAAACGATGCCCAATTGGCACTAAGGGGCCTAAAGTGTGCCAAGAAAACATCCCCCACACCATTACACCACCACCACCAGCCTGCACAGTGGTAACAAGGCATGATGGATCCATGTTCTCATTCTGTTTACGCCAAATTCTGACTCTACCATTTGAATGTCTCAACAGAAATCGAGACTCATCAGACCAGGCAACATTTTTCCAGTCTTCAACTGTCCAATTTTGGTGAGCTCGTGCAAATTGTAGCCTCTTTTTCCTATTTGTAGTGGAGATGAGTGGTACCCGGTGGGGTCTTCTGCTGTTGTAGCCCATCTGCCTCAAGGTTGTGCGTGTTGTGGCTTCACAAATGCTTTGCTGCATACCTCGGTTGTAACGAGTGGTTATTTCAGTCAAAGTTGCTCTTCTATCAGCTTGAATCAGTCGGCCCATTCTCCTCTGACCTCTAGCATCAACAAGGCATTTTCGCCCACAGGACTGCCGCATACTGGATGTTTTTCCCTTTTCACACCATTCTTTGTAAACCCTAGAAATGGTTGTGCGTGAAAATCCCAGTAACTGAGCAGATTGTGAAATACTCAGACCGGCCCGTCTGGCACCAACAACCATGCCACGCTCAAAATTGCTTAAATCACCTTTCTTTCCCATTCTGACATTCAGTTTGGAGTTCAGGAGATTGTCTTGACCAGGACCACACCCCTAAATGCATTGAAGCAACTGCCATGTGATTGGTTGATTAGATAATTGCATTAATGAGAAATTGAACAGGTGTTCCTAATAATCCTTTAGGTGAGTGTATATAATTAATTTGATGTTATTTCTTTTTTATTCACATTTTTCTAAATCCTAACTTTCATTTATTTTCAGGTTTGCAGTAAGAATTTCAGAAGTTGGACCCCTCTCTCCCACAGATCTCCATAACTGAACACACGGTGAGTATTTGGTGTTACATAGGTGGAGCTGTGGAATGCATCATAATCTCACACATAGAGAAAGATCTTCAGTGTGAGTCAGATTAAGACCCCCTTCTGTTCATCTGTTCTTAAATTAGACCTCATCTCTCCTGAGCCAAAGACCAATATGTTGTTTCTAATTTACTCTTCTCTCTCTTCATTTATTGCTATGGTTGTTTTACCCTAAAGTTTCCCTTTTGAAAAGTTGCATTTGATGCTTATGCATTTTGACAGTGCATGACAAGGTTTGTATCGTAAATATTTCTTCCCTCGGGATGGACCCATGCACTTGCTGACACAATGACAACTGACACAATTTTCTGCCAGTAGCAGTTCTCATTGATGTTTCAGTTGTTTCTTTCAGACACAGATGAGAATAAGTAAAGTTTGTGACTCTTCTCCTAAGAAATGACCATCATTTTTTGTGTGTCTGTTTTTTTGCAAGATCTCAACAGTCACCAACTGCTCAGATTTGCTTTGTAGTCAATTAAAAGCATAAAAAATCTCTAAATAATTGTAATAGTTAAATTTCTCCTAATGTTTGTTCTTAAATTATATTTCCAATTGAATTTTCTGCCTTATTTTACCTCACTCTGTTCTATGTGAATTTTGCATACACTTATTTTTTAAGGTCTGAAGATAGGACTTAAATTCTTTCTGTTTCATGTTGGATGATGTGGTTTATTCAAACTCTATCGCCATCTTGTGCATGGTAAAAACAACAGCATGTACAGTAACTGAAGGAATAAATTATATTGTAAGTAATTTAACTGTGCACATATTTTTGTGTACATTAAGTGTATGTAATTTAGTATTATTTTGTTATTGGTTTAGCTATTACAGGAAATACAACAATCTTATAATATGTAATATCTGGATGAAATACTTTTGTCTGTTGTAAGAGCTGGACTATATTTAGTCATGGAGGTACAGAAGAGAATGCATTTAGAAATTTATTCCACATGGCTGCCCGTCCTAAAGCATTGAATGGATGTTAATGGATTTTTTAATGCTGATAGCAGACTCTAGTTTGTTTATTTCTCAGACACAAAACCTCAGGCTTAATCTCTAACAGACAGCAGCTATCTCTTCATTTAATAAAATCTTCATATTGAAAGACACCAGAGGACAAAAAAACAACACAGTAAAATCATGAAAGTCAAATAATGACGTTTTAATTGGAATAAAGGCTCAATTTTAGAACACAATGAGGTCTATAATACCTTATTGTAATAATAATATATAATTACTACGGGTGTAACGATACACTCAGCTCACGACTTGGAATAATACACAACACATACCGTTATCAAAATTATTAAAGAAAAAAATTGAAATCAAATATTTCTATTTCATGTATTCATATTTTTGTTGCACATACAAACATTTTTATTTGAACCTCAACCAATAGAATTAAACAAATGTCATATCATAAAAAATATCACCATAATTCGTTTGATTCTCTTCAAGGTCACCTGTAGTTCAATTGCATTGCCATGATTTAATTTATAACAGACTTGTTAATTTGATGTACTGAACTGTGATTATTACATTTTAGTTTTTCTAACCACGATAATGTAAAAAATATAGTTGATGTGACTAACTGTTATGTAATATAAACAATGCATGTGCAAGTCTCTGCCCCAAATACACTGCAAATGTGTGCAGACGCACCCCACAACCCTGCAGACGGTGATATACAAACCTCCTGTGTTTTAAACAGATGACATCATTCAATAAAACCTGAGCCAATCAGAGAGCAGCAGTAAACATGTCTCCACCAATTACAGAGCTGCAGTGGAAAGAGGGTTGAGCCTCTGTTCAGAGACACAGCCCAGAGCACCAGCATCTGTGAGAGAGAGAGGATTTTACAGAGGAGAGATTGTGCTGGAGAGACAGGGATGCTGTTGCTAGGGAACAGTGAAGGGGCATCCATCTTTAGTAGCTTGTTCCAGATAGAGCAAAAACACAAGGTTACGGAAGGTTTTCCTCTCAAACGGGAGGAAAATGGAGGCGTTTCCAGGGAAAGATACAGAATAAGAGAAGCAGAACGTGACCCCAGGAGAGATTACGCATCAGAAGGCCCACGGCTGTACTCTGACAACACGGCTGGGATTGTGTGGCGGTCTCTGCATCCTCTGAATCTGTAAATCTGTAAGTAAAGAGATCTTGCTTGTCAACATCAGACTGCTGGACACCCTCTCATCATCAGCCTCCACCCGTACACAGACAGACAGACAGACAGAGAGTGCTTTCTCTTCTGATATGAACAAATGGATTGATTCGTGAACTCAAAAGGCCTGAAAGCTGGAGACGTGACACAGGAATCAACACTAGAGCAAAGAAAACATCCGTTGTGAGTATTTCATTAGAAACTCATTGTGATTCTGTAATGTGAGTTGATTTTGTGTTTTGGGATTTTATTAAGAGAGTCCTCTCTGTATGACTGGGGTTTGAATGGGAGGGGTCAGAAAATTGGAGGGCTTGGTGATGTCATCCAAAAAGAAATTTGTTTCAGAGGTGGAAACATTTATTGAGACTTTTTTATTAGTTTATGAATTTTAAGACTGTTATGATATGTTGTAGAGGGTTTAAGCGGCAACAACATCAATGTTATGTGGCCCAAACTTAACTTTTTTTCATTTAATTTAATACAATTAATATACAAATAAAATATTAATAAAAATGTATATTAATACAATGAGTCCGTCTATACAAATAATTTGGTTTTAAGTATAGCTTTGGACCTCTTATGTGGTTTTAAAAGTAATATATAAGTGCAATGTTTACATTTTAATTTACAGAACACTTTTCAATAATATACAAATGCTAAATGTAACCCTTGTTATGGTGTTCAGGTTTTTGTTATTCAATGTTTTTTAATCAATACAGCCATAAAAAATGTATGTAAAATACTTACCCAATTACAAGGAACATAGATAACACATATGGTTAATATTTGTCATTTTTCTGTGTTAAATCACTTTTGTGAAAAAAATAGCTATTTGTTTTTAAAAAAAATGGAAAAGTCAGAAAATACTTATAATAATATGAATTTCTGAGGGTAAAAAACAATCAAACTTTTGGATTTTGAATGCACAAGGCTTTATAAGCCACTGTACAAGATTATTATTGCGTTATTGATTTGTGTTGATCAGTGGTAGAGGGACAGAGGATGGGAACAACTGAAGCCACTTTACGCATGGAGAACATGGAGACGAAAGATGAGTGGCAGGACGATGATTTCCCACGGTAAGATAATCACACTTTTACCTGTCTTTAAAAGACAAAGTTGGGTGATAATGTTGTCAGAAAAACTCAAGATTCTTCTCCAGAGGAACATGTATTGCAAAGAGGTGATGGAAATTGGATGGAGTTCTCAGTTGTGTTTCATTTCAGTATCAACTTAGTCTCAAAAGTGTCTCCAAAAATTGTTTAAATAAATTAAAAAGAGAATCACATGAGAGCGTAACTGTTGAAACCAGTGGTGTAAAGTATTGGAGTAAATGTACTTAGTTACTTTACTTAAGTATCTTTTTGGCTACTTTGTAGTTGTACTGAGTATTAAAGATATTAGCAACTTTTACTCTCTACTTAACTACATTTTTGAACAAGTATATGTACTCTTTACTCCACTACATTTGTAATGACTAATGCAATTACACATTACATTTTGCATGGCACCTATCTTATAATTAATATTGCCATTTACAGGGCAATGAAGGTACTACAATCTTGTGGATTTTGCCCTAACTTACAAAAACTTGTCAACATGGCTTCTTTATATGAATATGAGTGCAGTATCAGGTAGATGTCAATCGCTGGCGGTTTATACATGGTTAGCCCTTACCCGCTATTTCTACAGTAATATATTGGCAACACTGTTGCCAGCTAGTTACTGTAGGTCACACATCTACAAAAGCTCTTATTTTTAAAACTAACTCTTCCTAAATGTGCTCTAAACATGTTTGCTCAAAATTTGACCATGTGGTGGGACTATTGCCATGAAGTGATGTAAACCAGTAAAAAGAATGTATAGTATTTCAATTTTCAAAAGTGCTCTCACACTATATAGACAAAATATTAACCTATAGAATGAGTCGGACACAGAGAAATGAACAATCCACATATGAATCTCAACAATGGTGACAATCAACTGAACAGCTTCATGCTGCAATGCATGCTGGGTACATAGTACAAAACTCATTCATGATTGTTTGTCACCATTGATGAGGTTTGTATGTCAAGTGTCTAACTGTGTCTCAATTGCAAAGAAAGATTTTCTGACAGAGATCTTTCCATTATAACATGTAATCACTTTACCAAACATATCTTAATAAATCTTAAATGCTATATTATTATTATTTAATGATTGAATTCTTTCAGATGTATCTTCAGTTACTAAGCAAACATAAAGTTGCGGTTCCTGTAAAGTCCCTTTCAGTGTTATTGTATAAGTGTACATTTTAAAGCTACAAGAAAGTCAAAGAGTCCAACCAAAGCAAACACTGATCGCCATAATGGTGACTTAAAACATAATTGAACCACTATGAACTCGAGTTCAATCTCAATACGATCTTACACAGATGACAGAAATAAAGTGAAAGTGGTGTCTGTAATATGTGAAGATGTTATTGATGTTTGTGTTTAATTCTCCTCTGGTGAAATCTTGACAGATTTATTGTGTTCATCTGTTATTTACACTTGTTCATCTAAGACTGTGTGACTTAAGTGCGTTAATAGATTCTTTAATAATGTATCTTCAAACAGCCATTGCAGTAGTTTACTGTAAAACACCTACAGTAACTAGCTGGCAACAGTGTTGCCAATATATTACTGTAGAAATGGCAGGTAAGGGCTAACAGTGTATGTGAAATGAGGACATGACTGCAGCTGGCCATGAGGCCCAAACCAGCATGTCCAGTGCAAAAAGGCTTTGACTTTTTAATTCTACTTAACATTATTTTATTTATCCGTTATATTGAAGAGACCTTTTTGAAGGAGTTTGGTTTACTTATGAGCACTTGAGCTTAAATGAGACTTGGGTGTTTGTAATGACGTAGGTTATGGTGTCGACCATGATTTGTTGCATTTTGAGGTGTTCAGTCTTATTATGATTTAAGAAAATAAATGCGATTGCTCTCCTCACGAATCATCTGTTTCTTGTTTTTCACTGACGTGTCTCTTAAGTGTTGAGGACTATAGTGCTGCTTTGAGCCTACATTCAGTATGAGTAAAATACTCAAGTACTGTTCAAATCAGATACTCGAAGACTTTTACTGAAGTCGTTTTGGAATTGGTGACTTGTAACTTGTAATGGAGTCATTTTCACTGCACGGTATCTGTACTTTTACTTAAGTATGGTTTTCAGGTACTCTTTACACCTCTGGTTGAAACACACGAAGAGTCTGGAGGTGTAAATGAATGTAGATTGTCGAGGTCAAATAATCTGGATTTTACTAAATCTCAGGGCCGGCCCAGCCTCTGTTGGTGCCCTAGGCAAGATTTAAGATTGCGCCCCTCCTATACAAAATAAAGAAATTAATAAATAAAGATGAATTTTTTTAAAGCAAAATTCATATTTATTTTAATATAAAATGAATTGTGATTAACAAATAACAAGTAAATAAATAACAACTACAAAAATTTGTAATAAAAATGTTTCTAATTACCTTCTCATTGTTTGAAAATAATGTTGCAAATAAAATAAAACAAATTGTTTTCTCAATAAAAGGCTACTGTATTTGAATATTATAGCTCATAAAACGAATATTTTGTTTAGGATTTTTTTAAATAAATGGCACATGCTATACACTCTTCAGTTCACTTAGTTGAAAGCAGTAAAATACAGCAAGCATCAGTGTACCAGTAGAGTGGTTCTAAATAAGCAATTGTAACTTCTGAACCTCTGTATTGCAACATTTTTTGTTTCCTACCTTTTCACATCTGATATGTTTTTTTATTATTTTAACTCACCTTTGTATAAATGGTTTTTGGTTGCATGCACCGATCCTATACCTAAACCCGTTCCGAGCGGGCACTCTAACCACGAGGCCACAAACACTGATGGGGGATTTTATACGCGAATTAAATTATTTGTGCGAGTAAATGACATACAAAGTCAATGTAAAGAAATAGACGCAAAGTCGCGGCAGGCGATGTGAATGACGCGAAACGGGCTGCGAACGCGTAAATCGCGACTTCCGTGCAAATTGAAAAAATTCAGTAATAAAGAGCAAGGAACACGATTCATCGCGTTTGGTCTGAACACAACATAATGTAAATTGTAGTCTGGGAGTGAGATTAGCTGCACAGATCACACTAGGTGACATAATTAATAACACGTTAAGATGATGAATCATAATTAAATCTTCACTCATTTTGGCGCCCCTAGGGATCGGCCGCGCCCCTAGCATTTGCCTACTCCGCCTATGCCCAGTGCTGGTGTTGTACCGAAATTCGACTCCCCGTGAGATTACGACTCCCCTACTTCTGATTGGTTCATTCACTTAGGATGCTGCTTTGTGATTGGTCCCTATCTCTAAAATCCCCCCACACCTAATCCTAACCCTAACCTTCGTAGGGGAAAACAGGGGAGTCCTAATCTCACAGGGAGTAGGATTTTGATACAACACTGGCCCTAAATCTGATGAGAAATGTTTGAGTTCATATTGAGATCTTCAATAATATTGACTTTTGATTGCAGACTTGACAAATCTGATTTTAGTTTGACACATTGTTGACATCTCTTCTGAAACTCTAATGACAGACACATTTCTGAGATTTTTCTGAGACACAGATGCTCTTCATTTAATGTCATTGATGTCTTGGAGAAATATTAAAGAGATCTATGTGCAAGATTTAAATGGATGCCGGTGCACCAGAGAACTTAAATTTAAATTCAGTGATCTGAAAAGTTATCAGTTATTACTTTGGTTGTAAATCCCCTGATGCCGCACAGACTTCTGGGTAATGACACGCTGTAGTCAGCAGTGATATGATAATTGTCGTCTTTGCTTCTGGCGAAACACATAATTTAAAAGCTCTATTATTTGTGTCTTGACACAGACGTGTGTACTGTCTCATTTGCTTGTGCTTTCTGTTGTGTGTGTGAGCTTCATGTTATTCGTACTGTATTGAACCGAATGTAACAGAGCTGTGTAACTTGTAGTTGATTGTTATATTTGGTTTGATTGACAGACCTTTACCTGAAGATGGTGATCTGGAGGGACTCATGGATGACTCTGGTAAGTTCAAGTCCAGATTCAGAAAAGGAGCATTTTTCATGTTCAAGTATATTTTAAGTATATTTTATGTATAGTAAGTATCCTGATATTAATGTGCTAGTATACTTGTACTATTTCACTGCTATTTGGGCCCACTTTTTGTTTATACTAGTATACTTTTAAAGTGTAACAGTTAGTACATTTAAGTACACAAATACTAATGTACTAACAGTTACACACCTAGTATTGTGTACTAACTACTAGTATGTTTTTTGTTTAGACCATACTGCAACTATACTTATAGTATACCAGTTCAACACTTATAGCACATTTTTCAGTTGAGGAAAGTACACTTTCTCAGTGGTTAGAGCATGGCACTAGCAACACCAAGGTTCGATCCCAGGGGATTGCACATAGTCACAAACAAAATGTATAATACAATGCAATGTAAGTCGCTTTGGATAAAAGCGTCTGCCAAATGCATTGAATGTAAATGTAGACTTGTGTTAAAAATATCACAATAAAAGTTAATTAAATTATGACTTATGATTGTCATTAGATGAGATTCTGTAGGTCATGTGGTGAAACTTCATTATCAGAACAAGACATATAAATGTCACATAAGTCTAATTTTAAAACAGATATTCATTTCTTAGACTCAACACTAATCTTCATTTTTGCTGTTTCATGATTGTTTGAAGTGTTTATGTGTGTTTCAGCTCATCATGGTGCTCTGACGGCCAATCATTTGGACCCTGTTCACCGTAAGCGTCGCACGCTGGTTGCACCCGACATAAACCTGTCACTGGACAAGAGCGAAGGCTCTCTTCTCTCTGAAGACTTTCTGGAAACTCCAGATGACCTCGACATCAATGTTGATGACATCGAGACACCGGACGATGACTCTCTCGGCTCCATCAACAATGGCAACGAACTGGAATGGGAAGGTCAGTGAGAGGTCAGACGGTTTCTGTCTCTGTTGGGCTCTTCCAAAAACACCAACCCTAATGTTACGATCTGAAAAAGATGTTTAGAGGTTTCAAAGCTTTAGAAGAGGTTTCCATATTTTGTTCTGTTGTTGATGAAGAAAAAAATATCTTTTTGATTCACTTTTTCACGACTTTCCTGTAAGACTCCAACGTGATGTCAGTATGAACTCAAACATTCTCATGAGGATCTTTGAAGGCACACAAGATCATGGGCAGATGTTCTTCTTTACAGATGACACTCTAGTGGCCAGTGCGAAAGGTACAGGGTCAGATGAAGATGAAGGTGACGGCGCGGGGCGTCTCTGGAGGACGGTGATCATTGGAGATCAGGAGCAGAGAATAGACATGCAGGCGATCAAACCATACCTGCGTGTCGTCACACATGGAGGTCAGTTTCTCTTCTGCTTTTGTGAGAGTGATGTCAGACATTGCTGTCACAGCCGCTCTTCTAAACGAACTGCCCATCCTGTGTTTTTTATTATAAATCAGAGAGAGGGTGCGATATGATCGTAAATTATATGTTTGGTGCATGAAACCTTGCGTGTGAAATAGACGGATGTTTAAAGAGGATCTCTAGAGGAGAAAAGTGAAAGGATGTCAGGAGTATTAAATATGATGCCTTAAATAAATATCACACTGACACTGAATACTGAACACTCTGTTTTTCTCTGCAGGATATTACGGTGAAGGACTGAACGCTATTATCGTATTTGCTGCCTGTTATTTACCTGACAGCGGCTGCACAGACTACAATTACATCATGGAGAATCTTTTTCTGTAAGACTAACACACACATTCACATACAACACAAACATTCACATGAAGCACAAATATGCACAAACATTCACATAATTGCATAATGGAGAATGACTTTCTGAAAGACATACACACACACACACACACACACACACAAACATATAAAATACACACGTTTATATAAAACACACTCACATACCCTTTCAAATTAAACACACAGACTCTTACAACACAGACTCACATGTTCACATACAACACAAACACACGCACACAAATATTCACATAATTGCATAATGGAGAATCACGTTCTGAAAGACTGTCATATATTCATAACATTCAAACACTAACAATCTCACAAACACTCACTCACCTCACACACACTCATATAAAATACGCACATTTATATAAAACACACTTCCATATACATTCTTATTAAGTGCATTCTTATTAACACTCGCAGTTTCTGCCAATCTCATATTAATCTTGAGTCCCTATACAGTAGTATTGTATACTTCGTATCTTCGAAGACTATTTAGTTTGATCACATTTATGAAAGACAGATACAGCTGTTCGATTATTTCCGAAAACAGGCGAGCCCCTGAAGGCATGCAGGGGGGGGCAGAACAACCGTACCAGCACACAATACATCATGGCATTATCCCTGCATAAGTGTTGAAATACTATACGTTTTTGTGGTGTACCTTATGCACGTACGCGCCAATTGCCACCAAAACAGTCACATGTTTATATACAACACACACACATTCACATAAAACTCATATACAACACAAATTACAGTTTACTAGAGTTTACTACAGATCAATATAAAACATAAATACACACATTTAAATGCAATGTTTTATCAAAGTGAAATTGAAATAAAACTTTCAAAACGTTTGAATAGAACTGAATTGAGGTAGCAGTTTGTTTCAGTGTTTGTGTTTTGTGTTTTTTTTTTTATCACTGCAGGTATGTGATCAGTAGTTTAGAGCTGCTGGTAGCTGAAGATTACATGATCATCTATCTGAACGGAGCCACGCCACGCAGAAGAATGCCTGGAATCAGCTGGCTCAAGAGATGCTATCAGATGATCGAGAGACGGTAGGACTCATTTGTGTCTCTATAAAGAGAGAGAAACATCTTCGATAAAGCTCCTACTGAGAGGAATTAGTTTCATTTCAACTTGTTTTCCTCCGGGCTGGGGTGCAATTTCTGAGACACTTTGTTTGATTTTCTATCATGTAGGTTAAGAAAGAACCTCAAAGGTCTGATCATCGCTCACCCGTCCTGGTTCATTCGTACTGTTCTTGCCATCTCGAGACCTTTCATCAGGTATGAAAACATCTAATATCACAACATAGTCAGCTGTTTAGAGATCATCGTGTATTGAGTCTAGTATTATTATGTGTCTCTCCAGTGTTAAGTTTATGGAGAAGATCCGTTATGTCCAGAGTCTGGAGGAACTGGCTCAGATGGTTCCTATGGAGCATGTGCAGATTCCAGACTGTGTGCTGCAGTAAGTGAACTTCACCAGCAGGAGGAGCCATTAAGATGCGTTATAACAGAGGAGTGTGTTTGTGCGCGTCATCGAAAGTCTTTAGACTTTATGTCTTCAGCATATTCAGTGTTGGGTGTAACTAGTTACTAAGTAATTAGTTACTGTAATTTAATTACTTTCCCTTAAAAAGTAAAGTAAGAGATTACTCTTATTTTTTCTGTAATTAATTACAGTTACTTCAGATGTAATTAAATTAAATACTTTGTGTAATAGTGGAATTGACATTAAAATTCAAAGTCTAACTTTAAAATGCACGCATTAATGTATCTTTCTCACATTTGTATTACTTTAGTCAGTTAATAAGAGTACTTTATGCAGTTTTATATTATTTATTTGAATGAATCAAGGTTGATGTAGGATATAGAAAGTAATTAGTAATAAGTAATTAAATACTTTTTGGAGAGAGTCATTTGTACAGTATTTTAAATACACTATTGAATATGTAATTAGTAACTAGTAATTAATTACTTTTTCAGAGTAACTTACCAAACACTGAGCATATTATAACTAGAATACTGTTTATTCCACAGTAGATTCTATACATACTCATTTTAGTAAGTAGTATGTGAGATTTTGGAAACTAGATTATATTGCATTGAGACATTCCAAATAAATTTTCTAAAGATGTTGAAAATGACTGCGGATTTTACAGTGTATTCTTCACATTGGATAAGGTCAATTCAAGAACAATGCATTGAGGGATTGAGCATGATTATCTCACAAAATGTTGTGATGTGTAGTCCAAATATTTTGCCAAATGCAGTAAGACATCTGGGGTTTTATGGATACAAAAAATTGACATGCCGTGCACATACTGGATAAACATAACGTAGTGTGAGACTACAATGACAAAGTGTTCACAGTGTTGTCATGTATGATAAGAGTTTGTGTTCATGTCTGTCCGCAGATATGATGAGGAGAGGGTTAAAGCTCAGAGTGACAGGTAAAACTCAACTGACCTTTGACCTTTAGATGTTAAACAGGCCACCGGATGGCATTTCCTCTAATGACCCTGCCCTTAACATGCACACACACACACGTTTGTTTTAGTATCTTCATGGGGACTTGTTTCATTGTGAAATACAAAAACGTTTTATATATGAATTTCGTAAGATGTCATAGGTCGCCGTGTCCACTTATTAGTGTGCATATTTCAAGTGCATGTTTGTAATTCATGCATGTGTTCATATTTCGCTAATATTTTTCTTTACTTATTTCCTCACAGACTTGAACAGCTGGCCAAGACATCAGAGAGGTAAAATTTGAAATAAGCACATTGTGTTATACAAAAACTATATTGAGTATTAAAGTATGCCTGGACTCTCATTCTGTTCCTTATGCACACAGAGATTTAACGTTTTATTTATAACGTGATTTTGATGTTTTGGTGTATTTTTTTGGCAGGCCGGTGTCAGTCGCTGCAGAGGCGTGTCCCTGACATCTCATGCGGGGTAAGAGACAGTGTAACAGTAGATTCGTCCGTCAGGGTTGAGTTTCATGTCCTCTGTGCCTTATCAGGAGAACATCGCGCCATGTTTGAATAGGCCGGAGGCGAGGCCGGGTGAAATGTTTTAACGCCGTATGTTACATAATACACATCTGCTGCTCTCTTCAGTTCATGCTATTTTTACACTGATGCACAAGTGCCATCCCTGCAGCGGTAGTGTCATTCACATGGTCATAGCTCGCTCTAGCTGTCTTCCTCTATCCCGCTGTCAAACAGAACCTTCACAGAGTGAACACTCTTACCCAGAAAGTAGGGTAAGAGTGTTCAAGTCTAACCATGAACAGTGACAAATACAACAGCGAACTACAGTCACGAAGCAGACTACCCAACACCTCCAAGACTTTACAATTGACAGATTTCACTTGTTTCTGTCTCTCTTGTTAGCTGTCTATCTCGCTTGTTAGCTGTCTATCCCTCTTGTTAGCTGTCTGTCTCTCTTGTTAGCTGTCTGTCTCTCTCACGTTTGCTGTCTATCTCTTCCTCTCTAACGTAAGATGTCTATCTTTCATGTGTGCTGTCTATCTCTCCCTCTCTTGTTAGCTGTCTATCTCTATTGCTAGCTGTATATATTTTATGTTTGCTGTCTATCTTTCCCTCTATTGTTAGCTGTAAATCTCTCATATTTGCTGTCTATCGCTCTCTCTTTCATGTTAACTGTCTCTCTCTCTTTTGTAAGCTGCATCTCTTTTTTGTCTACCCCTCTCCTGTTGGCTGCCTGTCGTTGTCTATCTCTTTTTCTTATTAGCTGTCTCCCTATCTCTCTGCTCTTGTTAGCTGTCTCTCTCTCACCACCCTTCTCTATATCGTCTTACAAGCACCTGTCTCTCTTTAACTAGCTGTCTCTCGCTCTTTCTTGTGAAGCGTCCATCGCTCGTCTTATCTGTCTGTCTCACCTTAGCTTTCTATTTCTTCTTACAGTTTTTCTCAGTTGCTTTGGAGCATTTCTCGAATAATATATGCATTTCTCAGAACAATTTGTACAAACTGCACAACATCATGGATTTCCTGCAAAAGTGTGTAACTTGTTCAAAATCCTTAGGTCAATCTCTCTATCAGTGAACATGTCAGTCCCATGAAAATGGCAAGTCCTTGTGTCATTGTTTTCGTGAACAAGACAGTCAAAATGTTTTGCCATGTTGTCAATATAACGGGTGCTTTCTTTTTTCTTTTTTTGAGTATTTTCTGATGTAAACTATGGCTTCAGTTTGTAATGACACTCATTGATAATGCACAAGACTGACTTATTTCACTTTCAATAGTACAAAGTTATTCGTAACTGTATGTGCGACACTGATAGCAAAAGATTGAACAGGATTCACTTTACACTTGTTCTGTTGATCTGTCAACAAATTACACATCAAGCTTGAAAAAAGTAACTGTGATGAAGAAAATGCAACATTATTTTACAGCACAATGGTAAAAATTGCAAAAAAAAAAAAAGATAAACATAGGAGAGACCCCTCAGGCAGAACTGTATGCAGTGCTGTATGAGGAATCAAACTACATATTTTCTACTGCCCCTTTGGCTTTGGGATGTCTTACTCCTGCAACGCAGCAGTAAAATGCAACGATATCCGAAATAACCACATGCTTTTGTAAATCATCTTGAAACAGAGCCCTCTCCTCATCAGAGACGAGATCCTTGTGGAAAATCTCTGTACAGTGTGTGTGTGTGTGTGTGTGCGCGTTCATGTTTGTATATCCCGGTGGGGACCTAAACCTGAATACACACCAACACATGGGGACTCGTGTCACCGTGGGGACCAAAATTGAGGTCCCCAGGGGCAAAAAAGCTAATAAAGAACAATATTGTACAGAATATATATTGTACAGAACAATATTTTTTACAAATCTAAAAATGCAAAAAGTGTTCTATGATCTTTAGGTTTAGGGATAGGGTTAGGGATAGAGGGGATAGAATATACAGTTTGTACAGTATAAAAACATTACGCCTATGGACTGTCCCCACGGGGATAGTCAACCAAAGCCTGTGTGTGTGTGTGTGTGTGTGTGTGTGTGTGTTCATGTTTGTATATCCCGGTGGGGACCTAAACCTGAATACACACCAACACATGGGGACTTGTGTCACCGTGGGGACCAAAATTGAGGTCCCCAGGGGCAAAAAAGCTAATAAATTGTACAGAACAATATTTTTTACAAATCTAAAAATGCAAAAAGTGTTCTATGATCTTTAGGTTTAGGGATAGGGTTAGGGATAGGGGATAGAATATACAGTTTGTACAGTATAAAAACATTACGCCTATGGACTGTCCCCACGATAGTCAGCCAAAGCCTGTGTGTGTGTGTGTGTGTGTGTGTGTGTGTGTGTGTGTGTGTGTGTGTGTGTGTGTGTGTGTGTGCGCGCGCGTGCGTGCGTGCGTGCGTGCGTGCGTGCGTGTGTGTGGATACCCAGACAGCAAGCAATCATTGAATCAATGTTAAAAAAATAGCTGATTGGTCAATGTTAATTGCCTTGAATCAATATCACTTTTGCACCTGCAATTAATGTTGAAACAAATCACCATTATTGTGATCAGTGTTTGCTTTAGTTGGGCTCTTGACTCTTGAGTTTAATGTTAAGTTTTCTTTACTGTCTAACACATGTTGGGGCAAAGAAAACTATATCCAGTGACATCAGTAAATGATTGTTACTTCATCACAATGAGTGTTGAGTGTGATATGTTATTAATATGTGAACGTGCAGTTATGATACGGCTTAAAGAGAATAAAGCAGATATGATGTTACCCAGCATGCATTGCAGCATGAAGCTTTCTTTCTGTTGATTGTCACCATTGTTGAGGTGCAAAAGTGATATTGATTCAATGCAATTAACATTCACAAATCAGCTATTTTTTAACATTGATTCAATGATTGCTTGCTTTCTGTGTATCCATGTGGAAAGGTACAATATGTGTACCTTTGAGGGTACTGCCCCAGTGACAACCATTGTACCCCTAAAGGTACAAATCTGCCACATTTTTTCTGACAGTGTGGGGCAATACACTCAAAGGTACACATATTGTACCTTTCCACATGGATACCCAGCATTGTCAGAAAAAAATGTGGCAGATTTGAATCAGTTAGAACTGTCATTTTTTCTGACAGTGTAGTCACAGTTTGGATCAATAACCCTGTAAGTGTAAGAAAACTTAATATGCCTGACAGATTATGACAACTGGTCTAACCATTTTGCATTGAATGACTAAGACGATTAACAAATGACTAGATGTTTAGAGGGGTAAGACAATTGCATAGAGAACTATATGATACATTTTGAGCAACATGACAATAGCAACTGATAATGTAGGAAACAGCAGTCAATTGTACATAATCAATTGCATGAATGTACTAAAGCAATTGCAACTTGTTCAAAATAATAAGAAACTACTTTTCTGATGTGCACAAGTGACAAGATGATGTGAAAGTTGAATAACTAGTTTTGAAAATTTCATTTCTGATCCGAGAAAGGTTCCAAAGCGACTGAGAAAAACTGTAAGTGTAAGTTAGCTGTCTATCACCCTTCTTAGCTGTCTGTCTCTCTCTTGTTAGCTGTCTGTCTCTCTGTTGCTCTCACCTCCCCCCGTGATGTATTTTTGAATGTGTCTCATGTCACAGTCAGTACATGGGTGATGCATCACGTTGTTCTGGATGTGATGCCACTTTACTCAATGACCCTGTGACTTGTCTGATATGTGCAGTATGTACAGATGGCACAATCCACATAAAACAAACGTTTTACTGCTGCTCGTCTGCTGATGTGACATTGTGTTAGACATTTTGTCAAAATTAGAGTGTCTTATTCTCTCTCACATCATCTAAATAATAGTTTATTATACAGATGAAAGTCATGAAATTCGGTCATGAAATAAGAATATAAAGAAGATAAAGCCTGCAGTTTTTATATTGCATTGTTATTCTGATGACATTTAAGCACATTTAAATCCGTAGCAAAGACACTTATAATAGCAAATTATATTTTCTTATTATATTTTCAGATTAACCTGAAGTCCTGAAGTTCATCATTTCAAAGAGACACGTGTGCATGTCATTTTCCAAAGATACGTCTGTAAGCAAACACATGGACACGAGACAAAACAAAGATGCTTTTCTGTTCACAGTGACATTTTCC
This sequence comes from Triplophysa rosa, assembly GCF_024868665.1. NCBI lineage: Eukaryota > Metazoa > Chordata > Actinopteri > Cypriniformes > Nemacheilidae > Triplophysa > Triplophysa rosa. The sequence continues at coordinate 25,316,241 of NC_079894.1, read as the reverse complement.
ATAAACACTCGCTCACCTTTTGACCGGAATCATTTTAAATCTGGATCACAGCTGAGTAAGTGTGAACATGAGAGAAAAACAAACAGGACTCTCTTTTCAAATGGTTGTTTGTTTCTCAAGAGGAACATCTTTCAAAATTAGTTTGACTTGTAATGTGATTCTTCATTTTCCAACACATCGATTTATAGCAGCTGATTTTTGACAGCACTTTAACTTGCCAACCACTTTCACAACACCAACATATTCAATCTTTTAAATAATGCTGCAATTTGCTGGTATTTATGTCAACAGGAAACCAAAATTGACCCTGTTTATATTCTTGAAGTCCCTGTGAAATAAAAAATTATAATGGCAATGTTTTCATGAAATATTGCAGCGTTTCTTGTAAATAGCGTATCAATGTGGGTCATTCTCTTTTTAAAATCCGTGTGCCCTCATAATCTTCAGTTAAAATCTGAAAATGCACTTTCCCCCTGTAATGACTATCCATCATAAATGACGTATATTAGACGGCTTGGGGGAGCATCTGTTAACACCTCCCCTTCAACTGTCAGTCTGCTGCCAGTTCCATTTCATAATGCAATGGCTGTTTTTATACATCCAATCAAAGCGCAGAGAAAAACAAAAGCCACACCCACTGTTTTTTTTTCATTCGAAATTCCTTTTCACTTGGAAATGTGTCAAAATACGGAAGTAAAAACGATCGCAACTTCCGGTTCACGGGGACTTTAATACTGTACGCATAGCTAAATAGCATATTAATTTTAATTCGTTTGGCATGTAATGACGTTGACATCATAGTAGCAAACAATGATTTTCCTATGTCCTTCAATATTTTTTTTATTGAATATCCTATTTGATTTACGTCATAATATCGAATTGGAACAGCTTGTGAATGCAGTTTCATGTGGACCTCACAAATTATGTCCTCTCATAAGATTAAGATTACAACAACTGATGCTGATGGTGGGAGGACTGAGAACTGGAGATGAAAATGCTGGTTTATCAGAACTGTGTGCCACATGCTCACAGTACAGTGTTTTTTGAATTCTCACTTCAAGTAAACCGACATTCATCTGTGTCACAGTAGTTTTCTGTAAACAAAGCTCACTTCTCTTTTTGCCTTTAACTTCCTCTCCAATGGTCTGAGCTGTGCTTTTGCTTCTTTAATATCATGTGTCCATTTTTGTATATCATACAACACAGATGTCTGTCCGTTCGCTGGAGTCAGAATTTTTGTCACGTCTCAGTTAAAACAAACACAAGCTGATTTGAAGGAACTCAAATCCTTCAGCTGTAATGTGAATGATGTGTACAGTGATCTCTGAATTCTTGGACACATGTGGGCAACACATAACTGGCACACATGTTTGGTGTTTTTTTAATGACGTTTGTTAATGTAACGTAGCTCAAGGGCTGTGTTTGGAATAGAAAACTACAGTCATTTACTAATACTGTTAGATGTTTTAAAACAGAAAACTGTACTGTATTGTTTTCATAGGACACCAATGCGTGTGTAATTCAGACAGTGGCCTTCAGTTACACCTTCGGAAATCATCCATTTTACATTTTTTGTCCAGTTTTTGAAAGATGTCTAAACACGCAATGTGTTTACTGCAAAAAAATCACTCCTTTATTCTATTGAATACATTTGGAAAATTGTTGAAATTTAAATCTTGTAAATTTCATAAACGGCCACTTGATTGTCGACACAATTGATGCATATATGAAACGTGAGCTGGGCTAATTAAAAATGTAGAAAATTTTGAGTTGGGCTGTGGATTTTTTTACAGTGTTGAGATGATGTTAAAGGTGGAGTGGTTTATTTGGAAAGGTGCTAATTTTAGCCTGCTAGCACTGAAATTATAATCCCACCCTCTATGCGATTCGCCGTCCAAAGCCACGCCTCCTCCAAACACATGAGTGTATTTCGTAAATCCACTTAACGAATTACAAACTAAATCCATTGAATTATTCTCGAAGCATGTACTACCTGTCCAAAAGAAAGAGAGTGGTATCATGGTATTGTCCTTCAGACCCTTTGCCTGCCGGAGCTGTCGCCATCGTGTAAAAACTGAACCGATGTTAATTCGAGTTTTTTCCTCTTTTCGAGTTTTTTTTTTCAAAAACTGACTTTTGTTTTGTAGATTTACTTGTTTTCGGTTCCGAAGGAATGTTTGGTTATTGCTGATTGTCCGCCATTCTCGCTACATTGACACAGCGGGCGTAAACGCTGATGACATATCATGATGTCTGCGAGAACAGTGTGCGCAGTTTTATGCAAAATACGTTGGCTGAAAATGTACACATGACCAGTCAAAGCGTTCAGCCAGAACGTTTTGATTGGACAAACGTTTTCTGGTCCAATGCCTTTCACAGACGATTTATAATTATAAAAATATTATTTGACCACTATACTTCTTACTATACTTGATTGCTATCAGGATGTAAAGAGATTTCCAACCAGCATGACCAAACATGTTTCTGGACACGATCACCTATTCTGCCTTTAAAAGTGAAAGTTAAAAGTTTATCATATTTTTGGTTCATTCATCACACGGACTAGGCCTATTATAAGAAATGGTATTTCAGGAACAGTCATTTGGGTTTTTCGTTCCAACAAAATACATTGTGCAGTTGTTTTCTATTCCAAATAATGCCCAAATATTTGGCATGTTGGATAATCCAGTTGTGCCATCTGAAATTACTTTTATTAATGTATATGTGATTTAGCTCCGTGCCGCGGACGGTCGTAACGTGTGTGTGTGTGTGTGCTTCCAACACACGTCTGACATCACAGGAGGCGGGGCTTGTTATCCCTCCCCTCATAATGCCTTATGAGCACTCGCTAACACTTTACACACAAACACTGAGATTGTGAAGAGTAAACCATTGATAAATCATGGTTTTAAAATCTAATGTGAATTCTTTGCTATTGGTGCTCACAATGAATTTTAAGGGGATCATTTCAAGCCACATTATTGTATAGGCCTAATGTATATGATCAAACTGTTTTACAGTGTACTGTGTGTAAATCATTTGTAAAATATAATGTGCAATAACTAAACGAGTCACTAATACTGATGAGGTGATAATAAAAGCTAAATGTCATGCTTTGTGTGTGTTGCTACGATGGTCACGGATGATTCCAGGTCAAAAAGATTTAATATTGTGTATTTCTCTATATGATATTTAATTGAAGAACACGCTGTAGTTTAGGGTGGCCGTGATGTGCGTCACTGGCAGCTGTCACTCTCTGTCTGTCACTGGATGGTCATGAGATTCTGCATTGACCCTCGGCATGTCCGTCACTTCTGAATGTTGTGTTCATATGATGTCTTGTGCTCCTATCTCCTTTTATGGGTTTTCCTGCACATAAACTGCATTCTTTAATGTCATAAAGACAGCGAAATCTTTTTGCAGTTCTTTTCTCACTTGGATCACAGGTTTTATCATCAGAACTCACTGTTTGTGTGCCGACATGAATGTCAATTAAATGGCAATTTACAACAAATGGATACATAATAAATGAGATTGCTCTTTATCAAGGTTATAAGATGAGATAACAGAGCCGATTCTTCCGGCCTAGGCAAACTACGCAAGTTGAGTAGGGCCCCTGCACCACCAGGGGGCCACCTTGAGTACCGAATCAAAAACACTACAATGTAAACAATTCAACTTTCTGCCTTTGTGGTGTTCTGTTACAAACTTTACCGGAATAATTTGGAAATTTCCTTTTTAATACTAATTTATTTTATTACTGTGACATACTCTGTCATCATGCAGTGCGCGCAGGTGATGCCATGCGCATAATTTGAGGATGCGTCTTACATATGGCTTCGAAACGAAGCTATCGTCTGTAGCGGAAAAACGGCAACAACGTGAAGCAAAAGAACAAGAACTACAAGGCATGTGTTTTTGTACTATTTTAAAGTTTTATTTAGTTTTGTCAACTTGTGCAAGTATATTTACAAAACAGTTGGTTTGACTGGACGTTCGATAGTCGTGAATTTAGGGAGCGTCTCCAAAGTTACATACACATTAATATTCTAACTTCAATAGCATTTACAGTTAATGACTTAGTCACAAAACCAGCTGTACAATGTTCATGTGAGTCTCAGCTATAATGCACACCACTGTATTTCGTTTGCCCATATGTCATTTTTGTGTCATCATAGATAATAATTGATATGTTTTGTTTTCGAATGCTTAGCTTTCTTGAGTAAACTATATTTTTCATGTTTTATTTTTGTTAATCACTCATTTGATTAGTAAAAGCTAGATGGTTCCAGAGCCATGTGTTACTTTAGGTAAAGGATTATTTACATGTGAATCAAAATGTCAATTTAATTTATACTTAATTGTTCTTACTGTCCGCTTAAGTTTTTTTTTGTCTTTCAGTTTTAATTTTTTTAAGTGTGTTAATTGATTTATCATTTTATATCTTATAATTAACAGTTATGCTCATCTAATTTTAACTATTATGACAAGGGCCCCTCACAAAGGTTTGCATAGGGCCCCCAGATGTCTAGGATCGGTACTGATTATGAATGACTAAAAGATAACAACATGACAGTCATAACATTAAGTTATAAATATTAAAAATGACTTTTAAGATCATAAAGTGAATGTTACGAGTCATTATTCACACATGAACTCTCAACAGAAGATCCACGGCTGTGTTTTAAACCCTAATGTGTTGTCATGCTGCCTACATTTCAGTAATTATAGTTTTTTTATCTGTACTTTTATTGTAGTTTTATAAATGTTTAGTTTTAATTTAATTTATAGTGATAATTTTGTGTGCTTTTGACATTTCCATATTTATTTATTATATGTCCATTCTTTTATTTTTAATTCAGTTTTCGTTTTTATTTATTTTCAAGTAATAGTTTCAGTGCCTCACTTTATTCCTTCTATTTCTTTTAATTACATTTCCCCGCCCAAATGTTTAATTAACTGAAATGTCAGGTTGAGAATTGAAAATCAATTCCAATCGTGGAATCGGACATGGAAATTTTAGGAATCAGAAACTTAATATAAAATAAAACAATTCTTATCATAAACTACATTTCTTATCATTATAAAATAAAATTAACATTTCTTATCATATATTTCTTATCATTATAACATAAAATTAACATTTTCTTATCAAATATTTCTTATCATTATAATATAAAATTAAAATCTCTTATCAATTCCTCTGTAAACCCAAACAGTATAACTAACTTATAATGGAAAGTACCTGGTACTCAAAATGTGCCAAAAAGTTGAACTAACTAATATTTTTGAGTTCAACCTCTATCAGAGATTTAAGTTAACAGTAAATATTCTTTTGAGTTTTTCAACTACGCTAAAGTTTAGAGCTTAGGGGACTTGAAAAAATAGATGCAACCCTACTCTAATATTTTAATTTCAAACATATGCCCTCTAGTGCCGGTTTTTACCTAAATGTGACGTAATCGCTGAATGTGCACTCAGACACTTTCACCCAGATACCCAAAATATGCAAGTTGTGGCCTAATATGGTTAGAGACTCGGATTTGTAACCCAAACGTCACCGGTTCGAGCCGCACTACCAGCAGGGATTGTAGGTGGGGGTGAGTCAAGGATTAGCGCTCTCCTCCACCTTCAATACCACGGCTGAGGTGAGACCCTGCAAGGCACCGATCCCCCGAACTGCTCCCCGGGCGCCACAGCAATGGCTTCTCACTGCTCTGGGTGTTTGTTCATGGTGTGTGTGTGCACTTGGATGGGTTAAATGCAGAGCACTAATTCCGAGTATGGAATACCATACTTGGCCACACGTCACTTCACTTTTTCAGCTGTTTAAAATAATGTTGCAGACTAAGTAAAGTTGTCAGTACTCAAAACTTTGAGTTGCATTAAATTAAGATGAACCAAACACTAAATATATATTTTGATTTAAATTAATGTTTATTTAAAATTTACAGTTACTCAAATATGCTCACTGATGATATTTAAGTTTGCAAACTTAAAAAAATAGACGCAATCAGTTGCCTCAAATTTTTTGAGTTAGTAGAACTTATCCGGGTTTACAGTGTGTGTGCACATTTTCAGAAATGATCTGCTGATGTCTCAATAAAAGCCCTTATGAAAATTAACCATATTATTACTATTTTACAAAACGTGTATAGACACTCAACGGAGCAGTTATATTGCAAACCAGTCAACAAGCTGACTAAATAACCATACAGGTTGATATAAATGTTTTGGTTCATTTTTACAACTTTGGAATCGAAGATCAATAAGAAATGGAATCGGAACGGATCATTCAAATTATACCCAACCATACTGAAATGTTATAATATTTTTAGTTGACTAATAATCCTGCTACATTTCAGGAAGGTGTCAATGATGCTGTCTATGTAGGCAGTTAACTTGGACAGAGCCAGTTTGTTGCAACAGAAGTATTTGTAGCATGGCAAACAGTCACACACACACTTCATGCCAAATATAGCTGAGCCATGTCCACCAAGAGCTGGTTTAGAATTAAAAATTTTACCCCACACTAGGAGAAAAGTTGAAGTCCCTCCGCCAAGTGAAGGAGTCAAGTAATTGGAAACAATTTCATCAGAACGCTCGGGTGTCTTAAAGAGCATGTGACCGTCCAGACTTTGCTTAACATTCACCTCTGTGTGTGGATTTTAACCACTTTAACAAATATAAATCAAATAGTGGAAGGTTAAAAGTAGGTTTGATGACAGAAAAGTTTTTATAGTCTAACAGGTTAACCTGTGTGGTTTTAAACATCAGGTTGAAATATTCCATGTTAGTACTTGATGTTGAAATTGAATTTGAGCTCAAACACAGGCCAGAGATGATGTTAATAAAGACATCAACACACTCAAGAACAGTTTTTTTTCTTGTAGACAATATAATGTTTGACAATGAACACTGATCATACTAAATAAAAAAATCTCACAAAATCCAAATTTCCATTATGCTGTACAGTAAATCATTTAATATTATTTAAAATGATGAAATAATAGTGAAATAATGTTAGAAGTTAGTACCACATTTCATGCTTTTAAATGGTTTTTCTGCTTTGTGATGAGGGAGTATTTAACCCACTCATTTGCCCCTGAGGAAAGGGGGCTGACTTTGGATTCTTGAATTTTAATAGATATAATTTTAATTATAAATAAATATTTGACGTATTCTTAAAAATAAAATATTGTTTAGTTTTTATTCTGTTTCAGCTGCCTCTGTTTTATAAAAGCAAAGCCTGTTGTTGTTGTTTTCCCCAAAGGTCTACATAGTTATAGGCTGTGTTATAGACCAACAAAAACACAGCAACAATAAAACACATGGAAAAAAATAAATCTAAAAAAGTGAAATAAAATAAAAAACACAATGGTTTAATAGTTAACATGTTTTTATAGAATATTAGCATTTTATTTTATTTTGACCACAGGTAAGGTGTTAGGTGACAGGGCAAATTCTTTAATATGTTTGTAAACCGAATTGTTGTGTAAGTGTTTAATCCCGCTTTAACAGCGTCGTTCATTTAAATAATATTAATCTGCGGTAATGTTCGTTGGTATATTTCCACTCTTCGATGGCTCGAGCTGAGCTGCCCCCACCCGCTGACAGACGTGACGCGACAGCTGCACCCAGACACCTCTGCCGCTATGCAAATCCAACGAGACGAGCCAAGCGCCGATTGGCTGGACACTCGCCGCTGGTTGGTTCCTCGAGGGCGACGTTTTCGGCGAGTCACGAGCGTCTCCGTGACGTCAGCCGAGGCGCCTATATATCGAATGCGAAAGCCAAATCCATCAATGAAATAGTAAAGAGTGGGTGAGAGTCCAAGAGAGAGAGAAACAGGAGAGAAGGAGAATCATTCCCGACTGTATAGACGCTTCCGAACAGACCAAGACACGTCAGAATGAAGTTAATTATCGGAATTGGAGGGTACGTTTTTCTTTTCGTCTTTATATCAACGATTTATCGCATTATGTTATTGTTTACCTTGTGTCGTGTGTCGTTTACAGTGTGACCAATGGAGGAAAGACAACTTTGACGAGTAGACTTTTAAAGACCCTACCAAACTGTTGTGTAGTACATCAAGATGATTTTTTCAAGGTATGTATATAGAGCACACTTTTAAATGACAGCTGACAGTATTTTACACTGTGTATACAGATCATAGGTATTTCATAGTCTATATATGGTATACTGTATGTATTTAGACCACATATAGACTATATATATATATATATATATATAT